>NW_009258966.1:2217120-2217371 GCF_000687185.1 Egretta garzetta | reverse complement strand
TTATCCAAATCTTGGCCTTGAAAGTTTATATTTCTACACAGAAAGTGACAGCAAGGAGATTTCATATGGGTTTCTAGTATGACAGTTGCTATGCTTGTGGTTGCATTTTGCGAAGCCTTTCTGTTTTGAACAATACCTTATTTTTCAGTTCTCAAAGTTTTATTCAACAGTGGGTATTTAAGGAGTTGTTCAGCTTTTTGTATGAACTGTGCCGTTCCCAAGAGGAGAAGAGTTGATTGGTATATCAGCAC
>NW_009258966.1:2183206-2216335 GCF_000687185.1 Egretta garzetta | reverse complement strand
TCCTGCTGATTCATTAGATCTAAAATATTTCAGGTGTTGGAGTAACACTTCTCATTGCTAACAGGTGTATGTTCTGGAACCTAGTCTGAAAGCGAATCATCTGGAAGCTTTGATATATACTTTGGGGATTGCTTAGTAGAGTTCTCTAACCTTTTCCCATTTTTTGTGTTTAAAAACAAGCCACACGCTTTCTAAAATTCATTACCAAAGTCAGATTTCTCCCACCTGCCCCAAGTTATTCAATACCTGTTATTTTTGTTAATGTTATTCTGGTTTAGTAATCAGATTCAAGAGTTGCTAAATCATATATTGAAATAAATTCTTTTATTTTATCTTGGGGGCTAGTGGCATAGCATTTAGTTGTTTTCATAACAGAATAATAAACTGTAGAAACTAAGGCCATGGTACTTTAGTGTATTTACTGCCACAACTTTTATGGCTACATATTTGAATGTTTATGCTAATTATGTGATACACTTTGGTATATTGAAAACAAAATGTCACCTAAGGGAGAAATGAATAGGTGTAGAATGAAACTGAAAGATGTCTCCTAGCTGTGTGATACGGTTGTCTGCATCTTTACTCCACTTAGGTGATTTACCTTTGCTGTTCCTACTAGATATTTGACCAGAATCTATACTCTGATGACAATGAACCTTCTAATATTTGGTTTCTTTTCAAAGTCTACCCTCCTATTTTTTTTAATTTTTTTTTTGTAAGAGCTATCTTTCATCCTAAGGGGCTTTTATGACACTTCCTCTGACATTTGAAGAGCAATCTTATTCCCTAATTGTCATTGTACTGAAATCCTTATGTAAGCCAAACTGGTTTTGTTGCTAATATAAACAAGCTTTCCATTCCGTGAAATTCCTAGCATCCTTTTCCTGTTCTTGTGCAAACTTGAATCATATTTCTTGAAAATGGATCACTAGATTTGCATGTAGCAGTTCTGATGAGGTCTTACCAGTAACCAGTGCTGTGGCTTGCAGAGTGTGTCAGCAATTTAACAGGATGGGTTCCTACTTCTTGTCCTGATGAGTCCTTTCCTCTAAAGTAGTAAAACCTGCATCCGTGTAGTCAGTGCTTGTCTTCTCATCCACTAGCAATTTGAACCGATTACTTGTTTTCTTCTATGTTTGGAAAAAAGAGCAGAGGTATCAAAGATAATTTCTATCCTGCTTATTTCAAATGCGGGACATATTGCTCCATGTAAATCCTTGACTAAATGAAAAGCCGCAGAATGAGCTCACATAGTATCTGACGGAAAGAGTCCATATAAGCAAGAGAAGTCATAAATGCCTCAGTCTTACCTGGACCACCCAAGTGTGAGCACACAGGTGCACAATCCATTAGGAAACATACTTCAATATTATAAGTTAGTTATTTTAGTTTCTCTACTTCTTGAAGAAAATTACTTATTCACTCAACAGTATGGAAAACCTGTTTTCCTCCTTTGGTTGCCATACAAGTTCTCAAATGTTTTGGTTGTTTTCCTGATATGTCTTAAATAAATGTCAAGCTCTTGCCATTCAAGTCCTGAACTCTTCAGTAAGGTTTCATTGTTTTTATCTTACATGTTACTGTGTGGGAGCTCTAGTCTTAACACTTAAATGTGCTTAACTTTGCTTCTGTGATACTTCTGTTGTCTTCTGTGGGACTACTTGGGTATTCAAAAGTGATTGAATTTGTATATTCTGTTGGATTGGAGCAACCAGGATCAGAAGATTAAAAGTACTGCATCTGCCTCAAAATTGCATGGGGATTTATGTTCACATTTTACGTTTTCTTGAACGGACAAAACTGAATCCATTGATCACCTCAGTGGAATAGTGAGAATAATGACATATGCATTGTGGGGGTTTGGGTTTTTTGTTGGTGGGGGGTTTTTTTTGGGGTTTTTTTTTTTTTTTTGGTCCTCTTGTTGATAGACTTGGATGCTAAACACATATGCTTCAAAGCGGTTTAGGGTCAGCTGAATTGTTAGTCTAAACAAATGACAATATTAAACACATATATACTTTGATAAAAGTAGTTTACTATCTGTTCTGTCAGAAATGATGGGGTGTTAAAACCTGTAGTTAATGTACAATAGTATTGCTGCAGCAGAAAATGCATCTGTTCAGTCCTTTCACATTCTGGCACTTTTCAAGATGATATTATGAAAGCACACTAAACATTTGCTGTATTTCCAAAACAAAATTGTCTTTGAGTTACACCTCTCTTGACAAATTCCCAGTTGTGTGTGAGACTGCATTGACTTACCAGCCCTACAGAGACTCAGTTTTTCCCCCTGAAATTTCTGAATGAATGAACAATGCAGGTGACTTTTTTGTTTGGGGTTTTTTTTCATCTTTGATAAATAGATCGTTATGTAAAGTCCACTTTAAATATACTGGAAAAGCAGTCTAATTAAAGAAGTCAAGCTATTTACTGAAATGTGATTGAAGCTGTTTCCTTGAAGAACAGACAAAAGAAGTTATATTTGGTCTTAGGAAAACAAGCACTGCATGAGGCTGGCAATTTTACAGAAGTGAAGTTTGTGAACAATAGTATTACAAGAATTCCTCTTACAAGATAAGCATTAAGACATGTTAGTGCATATGTCTTTCA
Organism: Egretta garzetta; assembly: GCF_000687185.1. Classification (NCBI taxonomy): domain Eukaryota; kingdom Metazoa; phylum Chordata; class Aves; order Pelecaniformes; family Ardeidae; genus Egretta; species Egretta garzetta. The sequence goes on along the minus strand of NW_009258966.1, from coordinate 2,213,725 downwards.
TGGATATCGTAATGCTTAGGGAATGTTTAAGCATAAATGTAAAACCAGTGTTGTAGATTTGCCATGGTGATAATAGTATCGTAAGATCACGCCTTATTGTCTTACTGAGGGGAAAGTGGACTACGAGTATAGCCCAGTTCCTGAATGATATTAGATTTTAAAATATATACTATGTCCTCTAAATGGTTTTATTTTTTATTCTTAGCGCTCCTTTATATTCTTTATTCTTAGCGTTTTGTATACTTAAATGATACTAAAGATACTAAAAGCTGGATTATTGACAAATATAAATTTACCTTACCTTTATGAAGCTGTTATGTTCAGAAATAAAGCCTGTCTGTAATATCTATACAAATCAAGATCACTTTTTTCTGAATTTCTAACACTTAAATTGGCTTTCACTCTGCTCTTCAGCATATTCTAGGTCGCATGATTCTCATGAGATATTTTGTTTTATTTAAATCTGAACTGAGGCTAGAAGGAAAAACTATAACTTTATCGTGTAATGTTATAAGAAGCTGAAGCAGACTGCGTAGATTAAGTACTATTGCTACTTGTTCCTGAAAAAGATACCTCTGGTTCTGAACAGAAAGATACTATGGGTTGCAAATCCAAAGAAGTTCAACTGAGGGAAGGAATGGTGTGAATGATTGGTGTCTGTTATCGTTTAACTTTTCCCTGGACACTAACTGCCTTTCCAAGGATGTTTTATGAGAAGGGCTGCAAGTACCGTGGTAGACAAAATGAAAATGGAGGAGAGCCAAGAACTCCTACTAAAAGTGTCCCCTGCCCAAGTGTGGAAATACTTGTTTTGTTCGACTCAATTCCTCTGGAATCCCCTTTGCGATTCTCCCGAGCAGCTGGAGAAGTGCATGGCTGATGGCAGCAGCCTTTGGCTGCAATCCTGCTGCCTAGGAAAATGTCCGAGTTCATGGGATAAAACAGGAGGGGCAATATTTCATAAATATAATGCTGTTCCTGCCTCAGCAAGCCTGAGTGTCACCTTCTGTACAATTCCTTACTCTTCCTTGCTCACCCAGCAACTCACAAGCCTCCACTGAGTAAACTCACGCACTGGGATTTTCATCTTTCTCCAAGCCACAGGGTACTGTGCGTTCCTATAATGGAGTAATAAACGATGAATCAAATCCTTTTCCATGGAAGCTTTTTAATAAAGGTGAATTTTAGACCGTGACTATGATGCAGGAATGGAGTGACCGAATCTCCTGAGGATTACAGGAGACTTAAGTGGTATAGAAAATAATACAGGACAGTAGTGGTGGCTGGAAACAGACAACTTTACTTCTATCTTAGGAAGATTGTGTCATGCAAGTAAAAGAGAGAATCTCTGGGAGCAGAAAGATTTCCCCAAATTGAATGAAAGAACAAAGGATTTCCCCAAATTGGATGAAAGAACAAGGGAGTGAGAAAAATCATCAGCATTACCTTAATGAATTACAGTTTAATGAGAAATTTTGTATTTTTATCAGTGTGGCTTGTGTGACTTTCAAAAGGGCAATAATCTTTGTGAGAGATGAGATTCAATAGACACATTTTTGTGTAATATTTTTGTAGAATTGTGCCCCTTGTGCTGACCAAGCAGAAATCTGCTTTCCTTAACGCCATTTTATAATGGTGATTATAAAAGTTTTCTGGAAACTCTGCAAAAGTTATAGTTTGGATGAAAGTGCCATATTTTACAAGAATTATTCTTCCTTATAAATCTCATTTGAAAGTTCAAGGATGCTGCATCCTGCTGAGCCATTGGGTGTTTCTATTTTCAGTACTTTGTGTGCTACTTGAGTCACATTGATTTCCAAATACTATAAAACTGTACAAAACAGGAAGAGTGTAATAACCTTATACAGTAGCTGAGTATTTTTTTCCTAATTAGAGTATTTATTAAAATTGAACAGGAATAGCTCAATGTAATAAGAAGCTGCATTTTCTCTGCAACCCAAGCTACTGTTTGAACTGATTCCGTTTGTTTCTTGTTATTGTTCAAGTGTAATCTTTATCCACTGTGGAAGAAAAGGGAGAAACTTTTCTTTTAATGTCCTCTCAAAAGGTAGGAACATACAATTTGTACAGGTCAGAAGAAACTAAGTCTAACAATAACAAATCATTGAAGAAAGAGTAATTTTCCTTGTGCCTGTGTTATCATTCTGCCTGATCTATTTATCTGTATTTCATTACAATAATTAATATTCTAGAACACCAGCTTTCTATAATTAGGTTCCTTTTTGTTTCAGTTATCCTGAATGTTCTTAAATACGAAACTTGGATAGACTTGTGGTTGTGAAGTAGTGCTGGCAGTTCACATTTACATTTTTTTTAGAGTGAGGATGCATGCAATATTTTTACTTCTAAAGCAAGTTGAGAAATGTGGCAACAGTATTTTCTGCTTCTAATGTATACAGGTACCACAACACTTGCCCTTTTCTTATGCAGAAAACCCCAGAGTACCTGTTTGGTTCCCCTCTGGAGGTTTTAAGTTCTGAGACTTGATGGTTCCACATAGCTGGTCACTTCCTAAGAATGATCAACAGTCTGCCAGATTTCCTGCACAGACATTAACTAGTCTGGTGGAAATCATCCAGCAGGATTTATTTTTGTGCTCTTAAGAGACTGTATTCATTTCTTCCCTCATACATGCCTGTGCCTTTCTCTGAAGGACAGGGACAAATGTCAGAGGCTGAAGCCAGTGCCATCAGCGTGTACCTCCCTCCGGTAACACAGAAAGCCTGCCTTCTGCTGGTGGCATGGCCCCACGCAGGGAGGGAGAGCTGGGCTAACACATGGTGCTCTGTGTTTTGGCTAACAGCATTTTACAGGTGTCCACTCAGCCTCTGGTTTTCGTGTACAGCTCGTACAGTCAGTCATGTGTGGTTAGATGGGCCTTTTGGATGTGAAGATGTGCACCTGAAGGCACCGGCTCTTACCAGTTTAGGTCTCACAGGCATATCCTTTATTACTACTGGTGAAATTCTTGGTTTAAAGAAGGAAAATACCAGCAAAAAGGTTGTATTTGTCAATATATAAAGGCTTTATTAATTTGGCTGGTGCAGCATGGTTTGGACTTTATCCAAGCCTTGATAAGGTGAGTGGGTTATTTCTGTAGGTCCTTTAACAGTAGTGGCTTATATACAGTTGAATCTCAGGGTAACTTCAAGTACGGGTAACTCAAGTAATTTGCCCCAAACTGCATAATAAACTTGTAACAGCAGAATATGAACTCAGATTTTCCCAAGACAGAAGTCCTGCCTCTCTCCACCTTCCCTCGTACTGCTGGTTTCTGCTCTTTTATAACCTTTTAAATATATTCTGGTTCCAAACCGGTCCTTTGCTGTTCTTGCATCCTCTGCTCTTCAGTTCCCCGTAGCTTTACTAAGGTCTGCCTTTCTGGGAAGACACCTCAGGAGTGTGAATCAGGCTGTGCCGAATAACAGAGAAATGGGAGGATGATGTAAGGGCAATGAAAAAAGTAATTAGACCATTCTGTATTCAGAAGTATCTCCTCAAAGAATCCAAATAAATGGACAGAAGGATTAGGCCTGTGAATTAACAGCCTGCCAGGAAATTTTTTGCTTTGAAGACTAAAGAAATAAATTAATAAAAACTTCACTAGCATGGGGTTAAGATTATTCACTGGTGCTCTGTAGTTTTTGAGCTTCTAGAAACCTGAAAGTGCATGATTTAAGTGTTCAGCTTCCACTGTGGGATTTTAATTCTGCTTTTCTGCAGTGATGCCTTGCTGTATCTTTACATGCTCGTGCACAGCCTCTGCAGGTGCCCCGACAGCCCTGGGCACAGAACACCTAGGCTCTGTAGGGCAAAGTCCTAACACGTCCTTCTTTCCCTGGCAAAATCCGGATTTTTAAATAGGTATGGCAAGTAGGGGCTTTTCCCAGCACTGAGCTTACTCTTCACAAATTATACCAGACTTGCCTGGGGTTTCATTCTGAGATGCTCCTTTCACTTACCCTTCGCTATACTTTCAGGATTCATTGTCATATATGCCAGTAGGCTATTAGTAATTCCATGACACGAAGGCATTTTTGTTCATCTCTAGGGAACCTTTGTAGCTGAATCATTCCCACACAATCAATTCAGTTCAGCCCTGAAAGGAGGCATTCTTGATTCTTTGGGATAAATATATACTCTTTTCAAATCACAAGATGCAGCTCTTCCAGGCTGCTCTCACTAATAACTCCACTGGTCGCCACACTGAGCGTTAACATAGTGAATGCAGCTGGAGTGTTTGCAAATATGTGCCGGAATGTAAATGTGTGAATACAGCATAAACAATAACACATTGTTCTAGCTCATTCACATATCTATTCATGTATCTTGTAGCAATTTTCAGGCCCCTGAGAACCATCAGCTAGTCCAGCCTCTTGGCTATCCTTCCTGCATGGGTTTCTCAGATGGTCGCTTTCTTCAGGAGTTCATCTTCGAGATCCAAAGAAATCAAAAGATGGACAACCTCTACTAATTGCAGAGGTTTTCCTATCTGTGAACCCTTGTCACTGAACCGTTCCCAGGGACTGTTGGCAGTTCCCTGACTTCATAACCAAGGTCATGTTGCAGGGGTGGTAAGTACATTATTTTTCATTGCCTGAGGCACAATCTAAAAACATGTGAGGCACCACTGGCACACTTGAACTGCACTAACTAATCTGTGGGACATTCAAAACATACAGAGTTAAAGACTGGGGTTTTTCTTCATATTTTTTTCCATCTTCACTTTTCATAGGAAAACCTGGAAGAGAGCTCTAGGATTCTTCAAATAAAGCTTTTAGGTCCAGGTATAAAATTGCTCAAGTTCTCTTGCTTCATTCCTGTGTACAAGGCTGAGCAAATCCTTCCAGGCTGCAATTCAGATGGAGAAGCATCTAGGAAGAAGGAGTTAACACATGAGGTGCCTTAAGGGGAAATATTAAGAGATGCCAATTGAGGAAGAATACTTTTGTTGAACTTGAATTTTGAATACTCTGTAATGCCAAAACATAACAAGGGTTTGAATATTAACTTCTGGACTGCATTTTTCCAGAGTCTCAGCTATGCCCTTCTTCTGTTCATTTTCCGTATGCGATTGAGCTGTGTTTTGGGAGAGTCATAGTCTCTAAAGCTTTACTATTTTGTATTACTTTATCCGTGGTACTTCGCTGGCTTATTATGAGAACAACGCTTGCCAATGCTCTCTATTAACTTTCATAGTTATCCTTACAAACAGTAATTGATCTTTTGGTGAATTTAAATATCTTTCTTCAAAGGCATGCTGGGAGATTTTTTTCTGTGGCTGAGTGATAATCTTCTTTATTATATTTACAACTTTTAACAAAGCTCTGGTTTCTCTGCTAATTAAATTGTGTGGGTTTTCTTTCTATTTTTCTTTTGATAGAAGTATTTTCATCTTTAATGCTTTTTCACCTCTTGAGATATTTTGAAAATTAAAATGATAATATGAAAAAGCCACAAGAAATATGTTATCCAGTCTTGGTTTAGACATACATAATGGATTCTTGAGCCTCAAGTGAGAATATATCAAGAAAAGTTTAATTCACTTAACCAGAATGACGAAGGAAGTTTGTTCAGCATTATACTTCATTTTGACACAATTCTATTCACATTTTAATAGAATTAACTCATGATCTATGTACCCATGAGTTAAGATTGTATTAATTTCCACTTCTTTATTCCATTTGCTCCATTTCAAATATAACATTTTAAGAGCAGCTGTTGAGGGGTGCTACATCATGCCTCTATTCTGTTACCCCCTGAATGCTGCAATATAGATTGCATTAGTAGAACTTATTTTATTTGAAATACTGTCCAAATATATTAGTAGCATATGTGTGTTTCAGAACATATAATATTTACACATTCTTTTAAGTCATTGCAATGATCTATACTGTCAAGCCAGGTCAAGTCAGCAGAACTTTTTTTTAAACTTGTTCTGGGATCCACAAAGAGATACATGCTGTATTTTCTTCTTGAGCAGACAGATTTTTTCTACTGTTATATAAAACCCCCTCAAATTCACAGGAAACACTGTTTTTTCTAGTGTAAATGTGAGTTCTTTCTCACTAACTTCAATATTATTATGATGATCAGTTCTACATGGATTCACTAATCTGAACATTCTCTTGAACAAAATGAACCAAAGCATTTTAATTAATAGGCTTTAGGACCTTTTCAGTATTCTGTTCTCGAAGTTATGAAGTGGAAGGGTTTTGCTGGAGTTTTTTTAATTAGGAAAATTAATTTTTTCTTAATCTTACAACACATTTCTGCTGTGAGATACTATGCAATGCCATTGTGTTCTGTTGATAAATGAAATATTCTAGAAATGTGTTGGTTGGAGTAATTTGGCTTTGTAAAGCTAAATCCTTTGAACATGTCAGTATGCTCTCCATTCTCCTTGATACTCGGTATTTTGAGGAGAGGCGTGGCAACTAAAGCAGCCATGAGCTTCACAAAGTAGAGACAGTTTTTTGGGGGGATTTTCCATGTTGGGGAGGGCATCAAGGGTTTGGTCCAAGTGAGTGGAATGCTTGAATTTTTTTTTTTTTTTTTTTTTTTTTTTTTTTTTTTTTTTTTTTTGTGTGTGCGTGCGTGTGAATTACTATAAAAGCTGGCTAAACAGTGAAAGGATGAAGGCAATCCCTTTCTGGAAGTTGTGTTTGAGAAATTCAGGGGGAGGATGGGAGCTTTACTAGTTGGAGCAAAGTCTGCTTTTGTTGGAACTGAGGATTAAGATTTTTTTTTGGTGAGCAGCATTACTAGGGGACAGCAAATAATTACACCATATTAAAGGCAGGGTGCCAGAAAGTGGAGTTTTATGTATATGGGCAAAAACATACTGATGAAGGCTAAACTGTGATGGAAAGGAGGGGACCCATATAGGTATGTTTGAGATAGGTTGCTCTTTGTCACTGCATATGCTTGCTAAGGACAGGAACTCCTAAGGTATAAATAAAAGTGTGTTGTAATTAGAGGGGCAGATGGTTCTCTACAGTTCATTCTAATAAATATGCTTTTCCTGATCATACTACAATGATAATGCAAAACTTCACACCTCTCTTACAGAGCAATTTCTTTTCCAACTAGCTAGAATTAATTGTTGTTCTGCAACATTTTTTCTCTCCGGTGAGGCTAGGATTGAAAATATTCAAATGTTAAACCCAAAAAGAAATCAAGTCTGTATCTGGTATCTAGATTCCTTCCAAAAGGAGTCTGAATATTCCTTTTCAGTGTCTGAAGAGTATAGGTTGGGCCAAGCAGTGGAGAGACCACTGCTCCTCTTCTGTTGTTTGTTTGTTTTTTTTCTTAATTCTGGGTAGTTAGTATATGAAGACTCAGTTATGATACAAGCTGCGCATAGGCTGCTGAGAGCAGGAGACTGTATGGCTTGTGGGGTAATCAAGTGTACCTGAGTCTCAGGCACTGATCATACTTTGTAGAGTGTGTAGAAATCTATTGATGGAGAGCATGCTGTGTCAGTGTGAACGTGCACAAGGCTTTAATAGTTGTATTTTTCCTTTGTTTTCTCAGAGAAAGAAGGAAGACTGTCCATTTTTACAGTCTTCATTCAGGAATATTTTTAGGAAAAATATACTCTGTGATCAGCTGTCACCTAGGCAGCATACAGGAACGTTCTCACCCATTTTATAGATTTAAAAGAAAGGGAACTGAAACTGAGGGTGACTTTGAATTTTAACACAGCAAAAATATTCAGTAGTTTTTAGCCAGTGTGTGCTTTTGAGCTGCTTTACTCGATTTGATAAATTATTCACAGATGACTGCAAATTCTAGCCAAATTGCTTATTTAAATGCATCATTACTGGACACCTCACCAGCTTCTCATCCATTTCAGCACAGTGTACTCCTACTTCATTTCAAAGCTTATTTTACTTAAGAAATCACTTTATTTTTCCTGGTTTACTGGCTGTGCTCAGAAGATGATGATTTTACTACTCTTTTAAACCCATTTATATGTTGCTTACATTGCAGCAGATACGATGTTTGACTACAAGGCTTTTTTCCTGCTTATCTGGTCCATTTTATATGATAATGTCTAAAGTAATCTATTATTTAATGAGCAGTTGTTTATTCATCGATTCTTAGATTTTACCCTTCAGATTTGGTTGCTGGATATTTCATACAGAATGGCTCAGGATTTCTGGATACAGTGTGTCATAGTATATATAATGCCTTTTGCTACAAATGTTTTAACTGCAGTGTAAGTAAAAACAGACTGGATTTTGTGTCCAAACCCAAATTTTAATTGGCAGACTGGTTCCCTTGGGGCATACTACAGTTGTGGTTCAGTCCATAGCATTGGAGAGTAGGAAATCATGTCCCAACAGAGGAGGGAAAAAAAAGAAAAAAATTACTGCTTTATTACATCTTCTTTTTTATTTTTTATATACTTACAAAACCTACCAGCAACACAAATGAAAAACAGATACTTACTGTGCTTTGTCCTTTGCAACAAAGGACAGTTGTCTTTGTCAAGCAGGCTGAAGACCGTAATAACTACAAAGCCTTGTTCAGGTCTAACAGTAGGTGTGGGAAAATTACATACAGATAGAGATCTTGGTTTCTTGCCAAGGAACATATCAGACTCTGAGGTAACCTGGATGACTTTGTACCCTACCCTGTATGACAGAGCAGCAGATGTTTGGCCAGCTGCCACCCAGAAGCACTGGTAGCCTTGAGGGTCTGGCTAGCCACCAGACAGCCTGTTGGCAAGATCTTGGAAGCCAAACCTTCCAGCAGCCTCTGATGGTGCTGCTGTAAGGCCCGGAGCTCAGAAACCCCAATATCTTCGTTGTTCATCAGCCAGCGATGGCACTGGTGTGGAAATCCCAAACTGTTGGTGTCCTGGTACTTATGCTCTGCAGCAGCCCTCTGGATAAATTGTGAGAACCTCATAGGCCTTGTGTCCTTGATGGTCTTCAGGCCCCGGGAGGCAGGCAGAGAAGCTGCCAGAAAAGCAGACAGGTATCTAGCTCAGCTTTCATTAGAATTAAACTTTTCTGCAGGAACATGCCAAATTCAGCATTTTCTAGCAGAAAGTTGCTATACTGGAGCAATCTTAAACAGCCTTATTAAAATTTAAATTCTTCCAGCCTGAAGAAGAAAAAAAATTGGGGAGGTTGGAAGTTGGTGATCTCTCCTTTGCGTCTGTGGGGTTATGATGTTGTTCTGTTGAAGTCTAGAATAGGTCAGAAAACTAAAACAACCAGAATGTCCAGAAGAAATTAAGGGTTTGGGTGTTTGGTTCCCAAGAAGGAGCTTGAAACAGTAGTAAAGATTTTGCAGTTCATTTAGGAATTTTTTGAAAGTTTGAGGGAGAAGAAAGATACGAGTTTAAAGTTTTTTTTTAAATTACGGTGTTTAATAGTAAAAGCTTGATCTTGGTTAATATTTTGTGTTTTAATTACTAGCATACCAGAGAAAGGGAGAATAGTTTGTGCTGTTTCCATATAAGTTGTAAAGCTTGATGAGACCTACTTGCAATTGAAGCATGATCACTGCACATGTTCCTCACTGAATTTTTACAAGGACTACCTTGAGCACAACTGTTATCTTTGTGTAATATTAATTAAACTATATATCCCAAAGCACATCAACAGCGAACAAATAAAAACCCAAGTGGATTGCTACTCTCATTAGATTATCTCCCTTTCTTTCTCCTCCCCTGTCTGCCTAGAATTGATATTTCTATCTGGAAATGCCAGATCCCAAAGTGAATATTTTGAACAGTGAATGCTGTAATGTGTTAGAGCAAATTTTTTGTTCAAAGAAAGAAAGATAGCTGAGGAGGAGGAGGAGGAGGAAAAGGCAGGTGCCCAGAGACCAGAGACCTCCTTACCTGTTCTGCTTCATCCTTTTTGTGCATCTCTGTGCAAGTCCAGTTAACTTTTAAGTACTAAGAACATGTTGGAGTCTAATAATGCAAAATTAATTGTCCTGTGAGTTGAGTTGATCATGTAAACATCCACATCTAGGAATTAAGTATACAGTAAATTTTGATTTAGAATGAAGGACAATATTGAAATGTCAACTATATAAAAGTAAAAATAATAATAATAAAAAATCTTGTAAATCTTTCACCAGCAACTGCAAATTAAACATCCTGACCATTTCAATATGTGCTCAGATTTTTGAAACTTTAAACTGTTCTCACATGCTGGTACTTCTACTTTCCTCTGTATCAAATCTATAATGTATATTTTTCGCATGTTGATTCTTTTGCATCTCTTATTCTCAATAGAGAGCTGCTTGTAAGTAGCATGTAAAGCTAAGCATTTGTTTTAATGATTTCATACAGTGTTTGCTCTTGCCCTGCACTGAGGAACACTCCTCCTTTCCTTTTTCATCCTTTTAAATAAGTTATTCAGGCTTGATCCTAAGTTGTGGCTTCCGTGAATGGCTTTGCTTGAATTTGCATAGTGTCTTTTATTTCATTTTTCTTGGTGCTCATCCTCCCTGATACGTGATTTTACTACTTAGGCCATGTTTGTTCATACAAACAGGCACCTGACAAGAAATTTACAGCAAGCTTTGTCATTGCTTTGTTTATAGGTCTTCTTTCTTTTAAATCAAAAAACAAAAGGTGCCAAAGATTCTACTACATGTCAGTTTTTTAAAAGTTTGCTTTTTAGAAATCATAATGCGCTTCAGTCAGGTCCTCAGTTTGCAAAGCGATTTTTGAGGAACGGGAAACTTTTCTTACTATTTGAAGAAACTTTCATTAAAAACAATGAAACTTGTTTTCAGTCAAGTACAGATTGTTTAGTTATATACAATAACTGAAGTGTGAAAAGATCCTTCTTCTGCAAAATCTTCTAAATTCAGCAATACAGTTTAAATGTTCTTTATATATGTTAGCAGAATGAAGGCACCAGAAGAAAATTAAAATTAGTTTCTGTTGTGTATCTGAAACAAGCATCAGAAGACTGCGTTTAAAGAAAAATTTGGATAAAGAAAGCTTCAGGGTTTTTTGGTACACAAGCAGTAGGCTGTAAGAGATAAGATGTTATGGAAACAGGTACAAAGATTGGAGATGCAATTTGGACAAGAGCTGACTAAGAATGTTTTCTTTCTGTTGTGTGGAAATCAGTCCTATGATGGTAGCAAAATTAAATATTCTGCCTGTGTTCATTTAGCTACAGATTGGCCCTTTTGGGACGCGGCTCAAATGCAAGAATAAAACTGAAACTACTCAGAGTTTTGAAGTTTTTCTTTCCTCTGCACCCAAGAGAATGAAAGGAAAAAAAGTAAAACATGGATCAATGAACTCTTTTTTTCAATTATTTTACAAAACAATACAGATTGCGGGGCATGAATCATGTAATGGTATTTCACTTCTTAAAAATTTAATGAAACAGATTATTCTCTGAAGTAACCTGCTGTGCCTGTTTCGCAGTGACAATATACAACATTCCCTGAAGCTATTTCTGACATCACTGAGTCTAACATGGTTTAGGATGTTTGATGGAAAATTAGGTGTAGGACAGATGCTGGTAGAGTACCCAGTAATTTCAGGGATACTACACTAAACAGTCTGGGCAGAGTAGATTATTATCTTATCAGCTGTCAGAAGTACTAATGCAAAATAAGCAAATGGACTGTGTGACAATCTGATACACTATTCTGTTGCTTCACAATAGTAAAAGCTGCTTCTGAGGTTTTGTAGGTTTGATAAAGTTAAGATACATGTTGCTACTTATGACGTGTTGGATGTAGAACTGAAAGCTTTATGTCGTGTTGGGGCATGTTTTCAACGATGCTGCAAACAGTGGGCAGGGAGCAAGGTACATGGGAGGCCGCTTGCTTGTTAAGCCTTGAGCTTCATGATTTTAAGATTCGAGGGAGGTTTGTGGCACTAGCTGACCTTAGCTGTCAATATACAATGGATTTTTGGCTAATTTTTAATGTGGGTTAATATTTAGCGTGCTTTGAGAAACAAATACTCTAATACTTCTGAAAGTTGCTTTGTTATAATGTTTCCAGTGATACAGTGCTCGGAAGTGACTTCTGATTTTGGGTGTGTCACTCTTTGGATGAGAATTTAAGAATCTTGGAACTAAAACCGATACCTGGTGCTACTATTTCCTTGCTTTCATTAGGTTGCTATGTCATATAGCTCCTTTGTAAATTCTGTGATCTTCATTATAAAATTAGTTCAAATTTTTGCCCACATTACTTTGATGGGAAGACTCTTCCAGGCTTATCTGTGACAGTGTTTAGGAACCTTAGTTTGAATCTGAGCTGACTCTTTGGCTAACTTCTAACCATTTGTTTTCATTCCAATGTTCTTTTACCCTGACAGCTTTCTCTTTCAATAGTATTTAAACTCCTGTTGTATTTATACTCCGTAAGAAACTTAAGGAATCCTGCAGTGTAAAAGAATGTGGAGGGCTGATGTAAACGATCTTCAGGCGTCTAAATCGTTAAATTACTTTTGATTTCTCCCTGTCTTTATACCTGCCACTCTTCTCTATATTTGGTATACACAGAATGCAAGTTTTAGTGGTATAGGATTATACCAGTGATGCAGTGTTAAAGACAAAGTGTTCAGTACTCCTCAGGGTCTCTATTCCTGTTCTCTTTCTAAATGCCATACACAGCTTCGCGCTTGATGATACAGAAGACTAAATGTAGTATTTCTCTGCATATATGGGCACTAGATATGCAAAGACCATCCATGAGGGTTGGACTTCTAAATATTCAAACTAGCTATTGCAGTATAATTCTGAAGCGATACTCAATGCAGTGGCAAAATTACTTACTTTACTTTTGAGGGAGCACTAAATTTTCCTACTAAGATGACGTCCATGTCATCATCACAGATTGCTGTTTGTTCAGTTCCTTTTATTTGGATGTATCTCAGAAAAACATGTATTATGCATGAACTCTGCAGATGCAATATGAAATCATAAGCCGTCCAAACGTTGAGCTGTTTTGTATTACATAAATGCCAGTAAATTTGCAGAGTTACCAAATACTAAACTACTTCTGTACACAAGGACTAAGGCAATATGTGCATTCAGCAAGTTCTTTGTGTTCTTCATTACTACAAAGACAAAAACTAAAAAACAAAGCTGTCAACGAAGAAAAGTTTGCTAAATGAAGACCAAAGATTGTCTCTGGAGCCTGTGTTTGAGATTGTTGCACAGGCAGCTGAGGAGACACAGCAAGATCTTCAAGTAGAACTGTGCTGCTGTTGTGTTGAATTTTATAAGCGTAACAGGCATGAGCCAGAATAAATTTAGAGAGCTGTGATGCTAACATTAACAATTGCATACGTATAGATACTATTTCTGAAAATGCTGTGACAGATACTCAGGGAGAGAAAATCACTTTCAGCATCTTTAAATATTTCCCTATATGTAGAATATGTACTTGTGGACTTTCTTCTCTTAACGTCTCTTTCCTCTCCTGCCACACACAGTATGCTTTCCTGCCAAACATTAAACTTAAACACTGAGTAATATTTTACGACTTAAGACTCATCAAGTCATTGGAGCAAATTATGGTTTTATAGTGTTCTTGTCTCTGTTTTTTTCATATTAGGAGAATAAAAATCTTGCCTATTGTTTATTTCTATAAAAAAGCAGTAGGCATAAGCCAAGTATATGCCTTTATTAAAATAGTTTAGTGTTAGCTGGAGTGATGTTAATACAACTGCAGACTAAAATCACAGAATTCTGTTAAAGGCAATGAAAATTTCTTTTTCTTAATTAGAATTTTTACATAACCTTAATGATACACATCACTGCTTGTGATGGGGAAAAAGATACAACCTTAGAAAGTAAATAAATATGGATTTAAAAGTTAATATGTATGAATGATTAAATATTATTCTTGTTTAGCTTACTATAAACTCCAACTAAGATTAAGAAATTAAATAGTCTATTCATTTGTCCTTTAGATAGAATTTTAGATGCTCAGGTCCTGAAACAAACAAAAAAACCCAACCCAGCAAAAAAACCTCCAACCCAGTAATAAAGTGTCCTCGACTATGTTAAAAACATAAGGCAATTTAATGGGTACTAATCCTCTGTGTGCTATAAACAGTATTTTTGATTAATAGTTTTATTTTGCTTTAAACAAATATGAATTTACTTGCTAAATTCAGAGAAGTTGTCGCTTTATTGTTGAAAAATTTGTTTCTGAAGTTTTGGTAGAGGAAAGAAAAACAATCTGCAGTATGTTCAGTCTTGGGGTGGGTAGGTGACAGCACTTCCTACCATGCGGTAGTGTATCAACTTTGTAATGATTAGAAAAGACTAAGCTATTAGGAGAACGTAGCATCTGCATTCTTCATGGATTTGAGAAGTTTACTCACATTAGCCAGTTTACTCTTTATGGATAAAAATACATCAGATGAACTATTCTGAATTATGCAGCTCTAACCAATTGTACATACATAGAAATCAGCTGTTCTTTTAACATAAGCTGATAAACAGTTGGCAACTGTTGCAGGTCATTACCACATTTGGCTAGATGGAAATCCTTTTTACATTAATGTACTATATTGTCACCTAAAGACATACAAACTTTTGAAGCTTATTTAGACATGTTCAGGCAGAATCTAGTTTTTTTTTTGTAGCAGGTTGCTGGAGGTTTCTATGGTAGAGCAACAGGCTACATTTTTGTAAAATAAGAGACTAAGCAGATACATTGAAGTGATAACCTTGCATAGGGGTTTTGCACAAGGAAGGAGGAATATTTTACTATCTAGAGATGGAGCAGGCACTTTGGCAGCAAAAAAGAATTTTTAATTACATTCTTTTTGCAGTCTGACTTTTTTAGTAGTTAGTCCTGCTGCTACTTAAATTTATTCTTTTTACTATACATTAGTAATGAATAAGTTTATTAGTAGTTAACATATGTATTATTATCCATTATTTGATAGAAAAAAGAATTATTGGATTCTTACATTTCCAAGGTGTAAGTGTGAAAGAAATACTATGTACTTACTCTGAAGGAACTGTAATTGAATCACACTCTATAATTGTGTTTACTTAAAAATAATGTAATGTTCTGAAATTCCTAACTATAGGGGACAAGAACTTTTTTGTAAAAAAGGGGGGTTTCAGCTTCAGAAATGGGAATGCAAAATAGAAGGAATTATCCGGATGTTGAAAAAATAATTGAGGAAAGAATGGATGTTTGCAAGATGGTTGATGATAAGCAGGAATTCTGTTTCATTACCAATGTAATTTAATAATAATAATAACACCACCACCACCAATAATAATAATTTTTTTTTCAGAATCAACATGTGATTCTTACTTTTAATAATTGTATATTGATTACAACTAAAAAGCAGGAAATAATGCTTTTCTGAAGTTCAGTTCCATTCTAAAGTCATATTTTGCCTATTCTTGGAGTTAAGCATCTTCTATTTTCTGAAAGGAAGTAGAAGACTCCCAAATAGTGAATTCTATGTGTAGAGAGAAAACTGGATTCTTCAGTTAAGGGAAGCTGGACTAAAGGTGGAGAAAAACTGAAGTAATCGTTAAGGTGCTTTGGGAGTTAAGCAAATCCCTTATTATTGCACTATAAAACACGTCTTTCTAAAGCTGAGTGGATAAAATGCTGTATAACCTTTAAGTAGCATCTTAATATATTCCCCTCAATTTGACAATAGCATGACAATTAACAGATGGAGGGAAGGCATTTACTGAGATTAGCAATACAACTGTCATTGACTCATACTAACTTTATAAAGGGAGCTGATATGTCAGGATACGTTTTTTTAATTGAAGCTGAAATTCACATAAGAAGTAATACTCCTTTGGAAAGCCTTGCCCAAAAATGTGGGTGCAAATATTTTAACATGAGTTTAAGGGAAGATGGGAGAAGCTTGTGAATAGAGGTCTGTTGAGGGCTATTAGACAGATAAACCCACATGAGGCTCAAGAAATCCTGTCAGAGTCTGGGGGCATGTTTGATGGGGATGCACATACACTGCTACCTCTAAAGTCACTGGTTTCAGAGTGTCCACAGTGAAACAGAAGACATCTGGAAAGGACTTTTTTTTTTAAGCTGGAGAGCTATTATCTTTTAAGTGAAGCTTTGCCTACTCATTTCCGCTGCCTTTCTCATTCCCGATCTTTCTTCCATAATTACTGGTGTTTCATCCATTGTGTGACTTGCTTGAGAATCTGTCACATTTTGTGCTTCGTGGTAGAACTAAGCTGAAGGGCCAGTTGGGTCTATTAATGCTGAACACAAATTTTAATGACAAAGGATGTATTTCCAAAGTTTCTTTTGTTAGTTCAACGGACATGCATGCCAGGGTTCTTTCCATACTGTAGTTAGATTTGTTAAAAATTAATGGTTGATGATTTCTGAAGGCTAGACACCCTGTTTCAAGGGGTAGTTTCAAGGACCTTTGACAACAATCCCAAAGAGTTTGAAACACTTCCCTGCAAACAGATGAAGGGAGAAGAGAAAGTTTGAGGAGAGGTTGCTGATTGAAATTGATGGAATATAAATGGAGTTGAAGCTACAGGTAGCAGAGCATGAAAAAAAGTTCTGCTTTCTGGAGTGTTGAGGTGCTTTCAAGTTTGAGAAGTAAGTTTTTTAAGGGAGAATGACTGTGGCTTTGGGATCTCCTTGGATTAGGAGTGGAGTCTAGTATGGAATATGCCTGTGTTTTCCAGATCCTTTGGTTTTGTGGTATTGCAACAGAAAATAGCTTCCTTCTCCAAGGCTGTATCTCTGATGCCCATGTCAATACTTAGGTATTCCTATGGCACGCTTTGAAGTCTCTTGTGAAGTTATTTGTAACGTGGTTAGATTTCTCTAGTCTTTCTTTTTTTTTTTTCCTATTTAATTTATTTTTCTGTCCTCTGCCAGTTCTTCTTCCTGGGCAAAAACGAATACAGGTATGTGTTTTAAAAATAATGCTACTTACTTGTTTTCTCATGGCTGCATAAAATACATGCATCACAATTGCCACAAAAGCAGTTTGGGACAAAAGGTTTGCATACTGAGAAAATCCATATTGTCAGTCAGCTCGCTGTACAGACATGTGACCTGCTCGTGTTAAGACTGGCATTCTGATTCCATGCTAATAGACCCATTGTTATTAATATATGCTGCCTGGTTCTGACCTGCTTTGTTTAGAATGCATGTTGGTTTTTAATGTGCATGACATTTAAGGGTTATGGATTCAAAAATTAAATTTTCCAAAATAAAAAATATCTCATACATTTTTAATAGGGTTTATAAAAGAGCTACTCTACATTTTCCCCCTAGCAAGATGGGACAGTATTGAATTAACTGACAGTACTTCTGTGGCCATGTAAGATTTAATATTCTGGACAAAGATATTAATTGTCTTTTGGAATGGACAGATGGATTTGCCTAAAACCTGCTTGTTAATTAATTGGATTTTTTGAAAAAATTTTCAAATGAGATTTCAGACTTTTAATTCTTTGATAGAAACATTTTATATATTATAGGTGTGTCTTTTTTTATTTTAGAACTATATATAGGGGGCCACAAAAACCCATTTCTTTGTGTGATTTATACATTTTCTGTTGGAGTGTGAAAGTAGAACCTAGGTAGTGTAGATATTCAAGTCATCTCTCATGCAAAACATGTCCAAGGTTGGATTGAAAATAAATAAAAATATCTCAAGAGTCAAGCTGTACTGCTCTTCACTGCAACATGAGGGAACCAAATTTACCACTCATTTATACAAATCTGCACTTTACTCCTAATAAAAAAATATAAATTGCTGCTATGAAATTATGTATGAGGCAAGTTACCACTCTTAGAGTCTCCTAAGCTTTTTCAGAAGTGCCACTTTTAAAACTTCAGCTTTTAGTGTTGAGGATCAAGAGGAAAATGAAGTCAGCAGAAGCATTTGCAAGCCATTTCATCTTTCAGCGAAAGGGAGAACTGAACATCGGAGCTGTGGTGAAGTAAACATATCAAGAAAGCATTAGACTGTATAGCCAATCTAATCTCATGCTGTGCTGTAGATGACGCACAAACCTGCGAACAAAGGTAGTATGTATTTGGTAAATTCTCAAGGATGCTGGAAAGCTCGAGTACATACATGTTTATAGACTTTCATTTACCACTGTAGCTCTTTCAATCTACACTGATGTAGGATTAATTCACTGCCTACATTAAAAGCTCTTACTTTTTCCCTGTTCCATTCCTCCCTTTTGTCCACTGAAATATGTCTTAACCATAATAAAATTCTTTTGTTGCTAAGCATTTACATAAAGTGTGTATGCCCACGAGCACATTTCATTTTTGTTAAAAAGAAAAATCTCTAAAATCAGTTTACTTATTTGAGGTGCCTTTTTCCTCCCTGTTTTTCAAAACACCTTGAATTGAAAAGCATGTTTAAAAAGACAGAATACAAGATTTTAAATAATGAATGCTGCATATGTGCACCTAATATTTACCTACAGATTTCAGGCTAAGTTTTTTCCTTTGATATTAGGTTTTCTACATTATGATAGTTTGGAAGGAACCATTTCTGGTAGGGCATGAATAGGCTCCCTGCTAGGGAACCAAAAAAGACAGACATTAAAAAGCCCAAATAATAATACGTTCACTGCAATTAACTGAAAAGCAGCTACAAAAAAGCCCAAATAATAAAGTGTTAGCTGCAGTTCACTGAAAAGTAGCTATACTGGCAAAGATATTGATCATACTTTGAGACTTTAACCATCAAGTGAATGAGAGATCTATAAATTCTTAAAATTTGTTTACTTAGTTGAAGGCATTAAAGAAATTTATTGAACTGATGGAGCAGAGTTTTTATCACTGCAAAATATAACATCTGCATTTAACTTTTTTGATTTTTTTTTTTTTTTTTTTTAATTTCTTTACAGTACTAGTGAATCACTGGTCAAATCCTTATTCAGTAGGAATAAGCTGATTGTGGGTATATTTTTTTAATATATGGACTTTCTATTGGTCTATGTCCATAGTCCATCAGAATTCCTTTTTATCAGTAGAAGAAATCGGCTGGTCGTATCTGCTATTGTCAGTCCCTTGCAATAAGCTTTTCTTGCTGTAAGAAAGGTCTCTGTTCTGCCTCTCCTGTATTATACATTGTTATTTTGCAGTTCTGTTGTTCCTAATACATAACAAGACTACCCTTATCTTCATGCCCTGCTCTTCAAACACACATATGGAAGAACAGTGTTTGTTTCCTGTGCTAAGACTCTGTCTTGGCTGCATCTTTGGATGAGCGAGTAGTTTATTTCTCAGTGATTAAGTGTTCAGACCAATAAAACATGCGAACTTCAATTGCTTTTTTTCTGCATGCTGTGGGTTATGACTGAGACCTCCTGTCTCATTTCACACAGCTGCCAACGTATGGCAGGCTGTTATCGGAGCCCAGGTATCACCTCATTGGGAATTATACGGGTGGTGAAAGAAGGACTATCTTTTCCTCCCAGCTCCTGGAGCACAGAGTGATGGCAGGGCTGGACAGCAGCTGCTGTTGCAGGCTCTTGATCCTAAGGTCAGTCTTTTCCAAGGTCTACATTGATTTCTGGATTGATCTGCGCGAACTAATTACTTTCTTTGTAATCCTCAGTCACAGTTATCTCAGACATTTTCTACACTACGAAACCATTGCATATTTAAACCACTGTGGTCAGGGTGGAAGACAGGATTTGTGACAAAGCTATATTTTGTTTTAAAATTCTTGCATTATTTTGAGCTTTCAGCTGCAGTCATTCAACTGGAGAGAATTTAGGAGCTTTTTGTAGTCAGCAATTAGAACCAGTAGGATGCTGGGATTTTATGAAGTAACCAATGTAAATTGTCTTAAAATCTTGTTAATTTGTGTAGGTTTTGAATGTGGTTCTCTGTTGGTGTTTAATGTATCTTGGTTTCTGTAAACATGGTGTTAGCAAAACGCATTGTATGGGAAAATGCAGCTACTAAGGATATGATGCCATGCTGCATTAAACATAAGTGTAGAAAATGCAGGATTTTCTAGTAACCATTATTATTATCATCTGAATAGTGCACTGTGAGATTGCTTGTGATATGGCTTCACAGTAGTGAAATATTCCAGGGAGCTTTTGGGTAGGAGCTTTCAGTAAGGTCATTTACAGCCCCATTTTGATATTTATCTTCACCTCTTCAGTCTCTTGTTTGCTTGGAAATATTGCCAAAAACTGGCCTGTAAATAGCATTTTCAATTCAATTGTCAGCCAGTCAGTACCTGGAGAGGAAATTAAGTCTAATGCCATGGTTTCACAATTAAGTTTATGCTGTGGAGTCTAGGCATGATTTCACAATAATTAATACTGTTTCTCTGCACTACCGGATTGCTCACAGAAGAACTGTAATGTTGGGTACATGATTGCCATTCTGAAACATTATCTAGAATACATGCAACTAATTCAGGGTTTATGCCAGCCTTGTGTTTTTATGCTGTCTTTATTCTGGGAGAATGGGCTGTGCAACCATTAATGCAAAATTAACCTATTGACTTTCTATTAAACACATTTTAACAGTTGAAGTGAGTCTAGCACCTTGTGTTATCTGACCATAGCATTTTCATTCTACACCAAGAGCACATAGGCTGGGTGATACTCTGAATGGTAGTGTCTAGAGGCATAACTGACTAATAGGAGTAATTTTTTATCCAAGAGCTGTGGACCCTTCGGGTATTCAGTCCTATCTTGCTCTTTACGGATGTTTTATACTCTTTTTAAAAAGTTTCAGAGCTATTGGAGACTGTGCTGGAATACTTTTGGATTGTTCAAAAATCATTAATCAGACTCCAGTGGCAGCACTTTTAAACTGGTGGTGGTAGACAAACGAATTCAGCAAAGGTTTTGGATCCCAAGGTTGACCATTCAACAGCCTTGTCACCTGTGAGTTTTACTAATCTACTAGGTTAGTGTCACTGCTAATCAGCCAATATCTATTGAAATTACTTTGGTAATTCATTCCTCTGCATAGGGCTGTGGAATTACTCTCTCTTCAGCAGTCACAAACCTTGTCTCATGCCTACAATATAATGGCATCTCCCTTTAGTGTGTGTTCAACTGTTAATTCTACCACTCACCAGTAAGAGAGCACAGATACTCTTAATATGCTTTTTCATAAGACTGCTGTCACCCTGAGGCCTCAGCCAAGTACCTGACCAGGTTAATCAGGGTATCTTTCTGGTTCATCAGTTCATCTGTCAATCATTTGTTTTCCCAGTTCATTTTTCTGCCGGTCAGTGCACAGTTTTACACATTGAATGCAACTAGAGCACTGCCTTGGTACTAAATAGGAGGAAATCAACCAAGTCTAGAGTCTCCATTTTGCCTCTTGATGCATGCTTAATTTGAACTTGAGATAGTTCAGTCCTCCTTACTTCCTCATTTTTCTTAGGAAAAAAGTGCAAAAACCACAGAAGCTTACTTCAGATAGAAGCATGTGTGACTCATGAAGATTAAAGACGAAGCAATTTACTGTACATAGGTGTTCTACACCTTTAGTATGACTAACCAAGAATATGGGAGAACATACAGTGCATTCAAAATAAGATTGTTGGAAAATACTTCTGTTGTATAAAGGAAAGCCAAGGGTGATTCTGCCCCTCTACTCTGCTCTCGTAAGACGCCACCTGGAGTACTGCATCCAGACAGTGGGGAAGCAGCTATTAACAGTTCCTTGGTAGTACTCTTTACCATCATATTATTCTTTCTCTCTTTAAGCTAAACTCCCCAGTGTATGTAAAAACTGCATTTATATGTGTAACATCATATGTGCTATTATGTCAGGTTAGGAATCAAATTTTTTAACCTACCATACCTGTATATCATTCTTTGTTGTTCCCTTTGCATCTGAAGAAGAGAAAATCTAGCTGTTGTGTCTTGAAGATACTGAAAATCAGTATTAAAACCAAGCTATTTCAGTATTAACTGACAGAATTCTAATTTGTCTGAATATTATACTACAAGTATTAAAATGTATTTTTGTCTGTAAAATAATTTCCCATGTTAAGAAGACATGTATTTTTGAATAACAGGATGGTTTGGGTTGGAAGGGACCTTTGAAGATCACCTACTCCAACCCTCATGCCATGGGCAGGGACATCTGTCACTAGATTGCATTGCTCAAAGCCCCATCCAACCTGACCTTCAGCACTTCCAGTGAAGGGGCATCCACAACTTCTCTGGGCACTCTTTCAATTTAAAATCATTATTCCTTGTCGTGCCCCTACAGGCCCTGGTAAAAAGTCTCTCTCAGTCTTTCTTATGAACCTCCTTTAAGTATTGAACGGCTTCAATAAGGCCTCCCCAGAGCCTTCTTTCCTCCAGGCTGAAGAACCCCAACTCTCTCAGCCTTTCTTCATAACAGAGGTGTTCTAGCCCTTGCATCCTCTGGACCCACTCCAAGAGGTCCATGTCTTTCCTGTGCTGAGGACCCCAGAGCTGGACACAGTACTCCAGGTGGGGTCTCACCAGAGCAGAGAAGAGGGGCAGAATCACTTCTCTTAACCTGCTGGCCACGTTGCTTTTGATGCAGCCCAGGATACGGTTGGCTTTCGGGGCTGCGAGTGCGCATTGCAGGCTCGCATCCCATTTTTCATCCACCAGTACCCCCAAGTCCTTCTCAGCAGGGCTGCTCTCAATCCATTCATTCCCCAGTCCATGTTGATGCTGGGGATTGTCCTGACCCAGGAGCAGGACCTTGCACTTGGCCTTGTTGAACTTCATGAGGTTCACATGGGCCCATTCCCCAAGGTTATCCAGGTCCCTCTGGATGGCATCCCTTCCCTCCAGCAAATCAACTGCACCACTCAGCTTGGTGTCATCCACAAACTTGTTAAGGGTGCACTCAGTCCCAGTGTTTGTGTCATTAATGAAGACAATAATGAAGATAGTAAATAGTACTGGTCCTAGTGCGGACCTTTGAGGGACACCACTCATTGCTGGTTTCCACTTGGACACTGAGCCTTTGATTGTAACTCTGGATGCTGCCATCCAGCCAATTCCTTGCCCATCTACCAGTTCATCTATCAAATCCATCTTCTCCAATTTAGAGGTAAGAATGTCAGGGGAACAGCATGCATGTTGAAAACCTTCTCATGACTAAAAAGGGGAGAAAAAGTGTTAAATTCCTTTCCGTAGTAGCATATAAACACTATTTCAAGAAAAAAACATTTCAAACCATTTCATTTATTTGTTTTCTTTTAAACTTAAAACCTTTGGTAGTCAGCATGTATATTTTTAGCATTCTCTCCATATATGAGATGTAAGAAAAATCTGGAAGCATGTTAGGTTCATTTTAAAAGTTTGATAACTTTTTAGATTGCAAATCTAAGTATCAATGATTAACCTCTATATATCACACTTCTAACCTGCGTTATAATCAGTGTGTACAAGACGTTAAATAAGTCCTAAGCTTTCTGTATTTTTTTGGAAGAAGTGACTTAGTATCTTAAACATAGGTTTAAACATTGGTTTATGAAATTTTCGTACAGCCAAAATAGCATTTTGCCAACTGACCTGTAACACTTTATTTTTCCATTTTTCCCTTTGAAGAATGTTAAAAAGGTAAAAATCTGAAAGACATTAAGCATAGTTTAAATATTAATTTCATGTCTATCTTTAGGAAAAGATTACACCATATAATATAACTTTTTATTCCTTGCTTTACCGTTTCAGTTTTGCATCATGCAGTGCCTGCTTGAAAGAGAAAAAAGTTATTAATTTGGAGCTAAATGTATTCGTTTTGAGAAAAAAAACATTGAAAGTATCTTCATTTTGATATTCACTGAAACCATTGCAGCCAGCCTGAGTACTGCATTGTACTCCAGCCATCTGTAGAGTAATTCAAATCTAGTACTGTATTCCTTCACATTGCTCACTCTCTTTTAAAGCAACCTGTATGAACTGTAACTCAATAGCACACAGACTTGAAGAAAATAAGAAGGGATTTGATACCATCTTTCAAATTGCTTATGTTAGCCAAAAGTTGTTTTTTTTTCTTCCCTGAGAGGGTATTACCTGTATACTTACATTCATATTCTGGCTTTGAAGGAAACTGTGGGTGAGTGGTTTGATTTCATCTTCACTGCATGTGAAAACGCTTACGTAGCACCTGTAGTACTTTCTGTCCTTAGCGCTCTGTCCAGTTTCCTTTGTAAGGTTCACTGAAATTACATTGTCTGAAATTCAAAATAGCTAATTTTTGCATCATTAGAACATGTGTTACCTTCAGCAACAAACTGAGAAAGAAAAGTTGGTGGTGGATTGGTGGATTGCTTCATAACACGTGGTTGTTTCCACATTCATCTTAATTTTGCAGGGTCATAATCAGAAAAGAGCACCTAGTCTTTTTTTTTTTTTCTTAAATGCTTATAAAAAGGAAAGCTTTTTTGTCTAATTTGAGAAACTTCGCTTTTAAAGACCTCTTCCAGTTTTGCACTGTGCCGTGTTGCCTGAGAAATGCTGGTGTTTGCTCGTGTCAGGGTGGCAGTGTCTTTTTCATCACACTCCAACATCAGTATGTCCTTGATCTAAACGGGTGGCCCAGGTTCAAGGCCTTGCTGGGTTGCTTCTGGAGTGGAAGACATGCTGGCTAGGAGTCTGGTATTTTCTTGTAAATTATGAGTATTGCAGCAAAAGCTGTACATCCGTTCTATTTCTTTGAATATCGTAAAAATAGTAGGTTACTTCCTAATTAAAAAAAAAAAAAAAAAAAGAAAATACACATTACTTTGCAAACAATCTTATTCCCTAAGAGCTCTGTCTTTGATCCTGCTGGGGACTCAATTGCTAGTTAACATCCCTCACTCCTGCATGGCTTTCTAGTCTTTCAGCAGCTGAGACTTGCGTGGAAGCACCCAGGTGCTAGCTGCTGGAATGATCTGCGTGCTGGAGATCAGAGATATGCTTGCTGACAGTCTCTAACACCCTTCTTAGCACAGAAAAAAACCCAAACATTTTATCTTTGCCTGTCTGACTAGCAAAATCCAAATTGGTGATACTTTGAGTGACCCATCCCAAACAAAAGAACTCATTTACAAATTATCTAATCTTGACATTTTGTAAATATTTAAGCAGATTTTTTTCGAAAGGGTATTTTCACATCAGTTACATTGATTTCACATGGATCTGAGTTTCCTTAGATCTTTCCTCATGCTGCTGGCACCTTTTATCCAGCCTCTGTTGTTGTGCCTTAGTAGAAACAATAGATACTTTCAGGTTTTCTGGTGGTGAAGAAAGGCCTTTCATGGTAAAACAGCGCAGTGTTGCAGCACCTTATTGGACCAGGTAGGCTCAGAAGCTGCACAAAGATGCCAGCTTCATCCATTCATCTGAAGCCTTCTTAAAGTGTTACTCATCTGCATGACTACACCATATAAAATTCCTGTTGGAGCAGTTGCTCTAGATGTGGATGCGGGTGACAATAACCCAAGTTTCTTCCCCTGGACAACAGGAGGTTTTGTCTGGCTTTTAGTTGAGACCAAAGGGGTGGCTTCCTGTGTGGTTTGGATCACAATTTGAGCTTTGTCTAAGTTCAGCTTTCTTTGACCCAATCTTAAATGTGTATCTGATTTGAACATAGAGGATTTGCAACTCCATGTTAATCATGTCAGCTACAAGCAAGCTGTGTGAGAACCTCTCTAAAACACTCTGTCCATGTGTCTCCTTGCTGTAGGAGGTTTTGACCATTGCATATCTACATGCAAATCTATCTCAGTCTGACTTTGATGATGTAGGGCTGAGCTTCACTGTCCTAAGATAACTTGTCCAAGTTGCAGAGTTTACCATTTGAGTTCATCATCTTAAGTTTTCAGATGCCAATGCTAGGCTAATGTTGCACTTAACCTTTACACTCAGTTCTGTTAGCTTCCTAGAATTGAATTGTTTTCTGAGTACAATAATGGAAATATTTCCTAACCATGCCTGTGTGACTTTTTTTCATGTGTAGTTTTTAAAAAATTAATTTGGCTATGATCAAAGTCGGCAAACATGTGAGGTCAGGAAAGCTTGAAAGCATTTTGGAGCCTGCATGCTTACTGCTGGGTTCCGTGTTTCTTCAGCAGTAGTTCTCTACGGGTACAAGCATAAGAAGAAAAGTGAATTCCTTGTCATTCAAGGTGAATGTAAGATTATTGTGCCAGTCTTGATGTGAGGTATCTTTAGAATAGAGGTGTGAACTCACTGGTCTTTGTGGTGTTTGAAGACTTACATGATAGCCCTGGTGGAAATAAATGAAACACAGAGTTGTAACTCCCTGTTTTTCCTTGCAGTGTTCATGAATTTAGGGGGGTTTTAAATCCTAATTTCTGTGCCAAATTAGGTGTACCAAAATGTGAAAGATCGAAGAATTTAATTTTTCCTCAGGAATAAAATTCTGTAGTTGTCAAAGCAGAGTTCTGCCTAAAGAAGAAAGTGGTATTCTGATAGTTACAGACTGTACGCTGTTTAAGCAATATCCAACAATTAGGGTGCACATGCTCTCCCAGGGACTCTTTTTTTCCATACTTGATACAGTGAAATTTAATAGGAAGAAAGGGTATACTTGTTTTAAACTTTTAGTGAGGCTGCTTCTTCAAAGAGCTTTCTACATTATCAGGAGTTCAGTATAATCTGCAAATTAGGTGAGAGATGAAATAGGAAAGTTGTCATTATTATGACCTGTGTTCCTTAATCAGTGGTATTCTTAGTAATTGTGTGGTGGGCTGTTAGTGAATGAAACTACCAATTTTCAAATGCATATTTTCCTGGATACCATATTTGGGAATTACATCTACATGTTTTCCTATTGAATCCTGAAATTACAATATCACACTTGTGCGGATGGATGCTTTACACTGCTAGTGACTGATCCTGTGCGGAGACTAGTGAGGAATCAATAATAAACTTGTACTCTGTGTGGTAGTGTTCAGAGAAGGGAAGGGCCTGTGAAGGTATATACAAAATACAGAACAGGCATAGAAGGAAGTCAGCCTTCCAATAGATCTTCTATGAGCCATTTTCTGTACATAGAACGTACAGGGAGGTATCAATATAAAAGACTGGCTTTTAAGTACTTCTTGTCATAGGCATGTACTGATACACATTTACCAGCTATTTCCCCAGAAAGTGTGTTTGTTCACTGTGATGGTTTTGTAAAAGTGTATTTAACATGATCTCTGCACAGAAGCGACAACCCTACAACTCTAAGATTTTTGGTTTTGAGAGTTTTTCCATGCAAAAGTATCATTAAAAGACTAACCAATGTAATGATACTATTTATAGGAACGTGAAATCCTAGTACATTCAAGGCAAAGGAGCCGTCTGTCTGGGTATAGCTGTTGGAAGAAAAATGCTTTACTGTTTTCTTTAGCGAGATGGTACTTACTCTGACTAGGTGTATTGAGGTGAAAACTAGTTCTTTGTCTCCAGATAATTGTCTCAGTTTTAAAAGCATTTTTCTCCCCTACTGTGAAGGAAAGGGCCTGCCTGCCTCTATTCATCTGTGATCTTCCCAGCCTATGTGGTCTTTTCAGTAGTTGTGTCCCATTTCTTGTCTGTAGCTCTGCACCAGTTCATCCAGACACTAACGGATATTTTCATGAGGATGGAAGGGAACAGGAGGAGTGAAATGGAAGTGACTGACAGTTCTTGTTGCTGTTTGGAAGTATGTCAGGTCTTCTGCAGGTCTCCAAATGCCGGCAGAGTCTGTTGGCTCAGTACTGGACTGGGCAATGAATTATTCTAGGCACTTTCCATGAAAACATGCTTAGATGATCCTGTATCTGCTGGAGCATGACTATCTGTATGTATCTCCAAACCATCCATTTCCAGTAGCACATTGATTAGATCTTGGGAATCAACACAGAGATTTGGGTAGGGAGCTTACAAATACATTGCAAAGGGAGGAAAAGACTTCCTTAGTATGCTGCTGATTTTGATCTCCCTAAATATGGCAGGGTATTCAAAATTCTTAAGCTTATATGAAAAAGAAATGCAACTTTGAAAGGTCGAATGCAGTATATCTACAAACTAAACATTAACATACCGATCAAGAAAAGAGGGGGTTAGTGTGAAAGATGTTCTGTTTTATAACAGTTGCTTACTGAGACTTGAAAATGCATGTAATTCAGTCATAAGGCGCAATTTTTTTTTTCTCTACAAAAATAATTATTTGGTATTGCAAATGGAAATAAGCTTGGAAGAAGAATGAAGTTTGAAGGTCACATTTTCTGATGATGTGAAAGAAGTGTAATTAGGAATATATAAGCCGGTATTTAACTCCCTGTGTTCTGCTGAATCCCTTAGCTGAATTATATCCATCTACTGCAGTAAGGATATAAAGAAGTCTTAATTGCTGTCTCTAACGTGCAGAGAGTTAAGGAACAGGTGTGCTTTTAAGTGATGCTGGTCTGTTTTAACGCATCTGCTTTTCTTACCACATGACAATTCATCTTTCTGACCAAGCAGCTTAAACGTGCTGGTAAATTCTGTGAGATACAACTTACAACCCTCTTCCCATCTATAAGTGCTGAAGCGAATGCATATTTCTCTGGGGCCCAAGGAAATGTAAAGGAAGTCTGAACTGATGTAGCACAGACACTGACAGGTACAAAGGGAAATACAGGCTACTAAGAATCCACTGGGGTCCATTTAGGAATGCATCTGAATTTGGCCATAAGCTGATTAGTTTAATTATCCATAGCCTTACATTATATCTGGGATTGTAAGGATATCTAATAGGAATAAATAGGGGAATGGAAAGCAAATTTGAAAATACTCTTCTCTTAAACCTAATTGAGGTGTGGATCAAGATAGTATTAAAGCTTATGTTAGAATATGGAGACTAGGATATGTGTTGCTTCAGCTAGTTACTATTAACAAACTTTGCTGAATATACTGTAATTTTTTACATGTGCTCAGTCATAGAACATTATCATTATCAGTAGACATTTTAGATATACAAACCAGCCTGTCCCTCCATCTGTTTGCTTCAGAATACTTGGCATTTATTTTGCAACGTCGTAAAGTAGTTACAGCTTTGCAGTTGAGAACTATTACAGCAATATCAATTTTTCATATTCAAGTTAGCTTTAAAACCAGAAGTTTGTCTTTTATTTATAACTCCTGGTGCCTTGCTCTATGCTTATGCATGGGGTCTGGAGTTAAATGTGTGGAATACAGCTGGGCGATAAATAAGGTTGCAAAACTCTGTCATTAGTAATAAAGTCTTTTGCAGCAGTACATTAAAATAGAAGTATCTAGAGCATTGGATTAAAAAAAAAAAGAAACAAATCCAAATCCTTTGATTATAACCAGGAATTTGCCCCTGCTTTCTGAAGTATTTTAAGGAGACATACTTTTTGCATGGTTTCCACAGAAACATTTTGCAGCAAGAAGGTATTAATGTTTAAAATAAATTGTTAGCTGAGGCAGTGGGTAATTGGAGACTCTTACATCTTGTGTAGTTGAATCTTCATCATTTTATGCTGATTATCATGTTCAGCTAAAAATTTGCCTAATTCTTTGCTGGGGGTTGTAAGCTAAGTGTGTATTAAATGTTTGCGGCTATTTTGTAGAATTAGCCATACATTCGGAATGGCTGGTTTGGGTTGGATAGTATATTGATGTTGACTGTGAGCAGGAAGATTTTATCTTCATTTTCCTTCCCCTTCTCTCTTCTCCTCCTCCCCCAAATGAAATTTAGTTTTGAACAGCTGTGTTAGAGACTTGTGAAGATGTTATGTTTTTTAAAATGATACCAGACAATAAATGAGGAGATAGGTAAGAGGAGAAAACAACCCTCATCAGTTAAACTTATTAGAATTTCACAGAAGTTCTCAGGAGGCTGTAAATTGTAAATTGATACAACCCTGGGGTGAGAGCAGCAGTAGAATGAAATCAGATTCCATCTAGATCTATAGAGGCAAAATGGCACTAAAATTTAATTTTGACACTTAAAAATACATTCAATAGTGATACGTGGCCAAATATGTTAAACCATAAATTTCAGAAAACTTACTACCATATTCCTTGCAATGGATTCAGAGTGGTGAAAGTGTTTGTCCTAGGCAACACCTGCAATTCACAGACTTTTCCAGTAGTAAATGCAGTGCTCTGTCATGTTTAACAGCAGATGAGCATGTGGAACTTAAGGGCAACTTTATTTAGCTGAAGATGCTGCACATCTGTCCCTGCCACTTCTCATGGGTGTTGAATTAGACAAAAAAACCTGTCTCCACATTCTCAAAGCTGCCCAAAGAATAAACGTTTGGTATTTTAGAGATTTCTTTGTCTTCATAAGAGTAACATGTTCAGCTATGTTTCCTGAAGCTCTCACCCTCAAGGCTAAAACTCTTAAAAACAGGAGCTAGAACTTTTATTGCCACAGCAACAAAGTTTTGGATGTAATTAGAGAAAGTATTAGAGTAACTGAGTGTGACAATGGGAATAAATTCAGTTTAGTTTTCTGGTTACTTTGTTTAGTTTTCTTTCACATGAAGATGATAACAGAAAAGAGAAAATGAGATGCCAG
>NW_009258966.1:2180700-2183041 GCF_000687185.1 Egretta garzetta | reverse complement strand
GAAAGAGTAAAGTGAAGGTTAGGAATGGGAGGAAATTTATCAGCAAAGAGGAAAAGAGAATGATATACTTGATAGGAGGAAGAAGGAAGTTAAACATTGAGCAAATTACTGTTTTCTTATTTACGTTCTGGGAAACACTTACTAGGTCAGAGACAACATCTGAAAACCTGTATGTGTAGATAAAAGAAGGTAGTTTAGCTGCACTTTTCATAAATAGGCTGAAACTCTGTCAGCACACAGTGACATTTAATTAAGTCAGTAAGCTGAAAGTTATTTTTTTTTATCGTATGCTTTAGTTATGGTTGAAAACTTATTGCCGTTTGTAATTTTGTATCTTTATCTGAGCAAAATTCTGTGAAGTAGATTAGGAATTAGCCTACTCTGGAGGCTTTAGCAATATCCTATCTATACTGTCATTTTTAATACTATTTTCCTGAGTTCTTTGTTTTAAAGAACTGGAGGGTAACCTAGTTCTGTGACACATTGTTTTAAGTACAGTTGTTTGTGTTCACACAGAATAAAGCAAATAAGCAAATAATGGATATCTCAGCTAAAAATGGGGGCCATCAGCCTGCTCAGATGTAGCTTTTTCTTGTAGGGACCTAGTTATGATACGATGTTTTTGTGGTCTGTATAAGAACTCCTGATCACATAACAATGACTGTTTGGCAGCTTCCTCAAGGGACTCGTACTAGTGAGAAATTTAATACTGTAAAAATAACATTTTTAACCGGTGCCGCGCTACTGCATGGTTTTCTGTGACACTGTTCTCTGCTGAAGTGTTGTAGTAGATGTACCAGGTTTTTACACACACAAACAATTCTGTTTTAGCAGAGGATTAAGTGCAGATAAACAACATATTTCATAAAAGATTGCTATATCCTCTCTCCCATTGACACTCCCACCCCCACCCCCAGATCAGAAACATAGCCTGGCATGTCATGCTGTCTTTTAGGTCTCCACAGACATTTGCCTGCCACAATGCAACATAAATTTTGTCTTAGTTATCAGGCTGTGATTATTAAATAATAATGGGAAGAGAGATCTCAGCCTGTCTGTAAAGCACGGTGATTTTTTTTTAATATAAAAAGAACCTGAATTAAGAGGACCACACTTTTTTTCATTTGCATACCCTATCTTATAACTTAAGAGTAATTACTGTTGTTAGAGGAAAATATGAAAGATGAGCTTTTCAATTTCTTTTTTTTTTTTTTGTGCATGTGTGAGAAGGTGATCTTGCTTGCTGATCTGAAGTAATATCAGAAGGTGCTCATCTTAAGTGAGACATAGAGCTTGTAGAAATGAGGTGGTTGGAGATGTCACACACCCACTGTCCCTCTCTGGAGGCATCGCAAAACTGCTGTATCGAAATCCAGCAGACTCTTCTGCCAGAAATGGTGCAAGAGATGGCCCTGACTACTCATTGTGACTGATAAACTTTAAGATATATGACATGTTCCTTTTATTCTGAACCTCCTCTTTTCAGTTTCTCTTCCGTCTATTCAAATACCAAAATCCTTCTGGAATGGCAAATGCCAAACACACACATCCAGGCTGAAATGGTAGATCCATTTATTAGTGTATCTTTCTCCTTTTCCTCTACCCGCTTTCTTTTCTGAAGAAACCACTTGTTTGCTTTCTCTTTGTTTCTTAGCTGTTAGAAAGCCTTTAAAAATGCTTTTACTTCCCTGTCACGGCATTATGCTCTTTGGAGGGAGGATCAGCTGGAGTCATGGCAAAGAGAACTGCTGTCCTGGTAGTTTTATTTTGTATTCACCATACGATTCCCAGAATTGCATTGTTCCTTCCCAGAGGGGGAAGATTGGTCTCTCATGCAAATCACTGGTCCTTTTCTAGGCTTTTGTAGCCTTCCTGAAATTGTTGGAAAGGATCCTTCTTTCTGCAGAGCGGGGAGGAGGAATTGCACCAGACAGGCTGGCCCCAGTCATTTTGTCCCTTTCCTGTGTCTTACAGCTCCTTTTGAGGAGCAGGCACCAGGCAGTACCTATCCTGAGTTCCCAGGGCTTCTGCTGCTCTTGTGCATCTGCTGCGCCAAATTGAGCAGCATTACTTGACTTAAATCGGGACTTGCAGTGGTATGAGAGTACACAGAATCTGACCCACAGCCTTGTCTGTATGCGAAAGTATCCTTGCTAGTTTAAGCTGAATTGATAAATAAGCGTTTTTCTACTGGTTTAAGTGGTACATGGGGTTGGTACCAGTTAAACAAAATTAGCGTATGTACATTATTTCAGCTGATAGTATTTTGTGAGTAGAGGTGTCCACAGATTCAGTTTTCACAGAGCCTTGTTAGTGTTTATTGAAGTGCAGCTGTTATCCT
>NW_009258966.1:2156781-2180679 GCF_000687185.1 Egretta garzetta | reverse complement strand
AGGAATGCCTCCAAGCCTTGGAAAGTCTAGCAACAACACAGAGAATGCACAGCAATAGTTACAGATTTATTTTAAAAGAAGTAAAGTGACAAAGTGAAGTAGAAGGACTAAGGCTAGAAACAGTCTGGATAGATCTGCACTGTGATTGAAAGTAGCAGGCATTAAACTACCTGTTTCTTGCAAGCAAGTTAAGCAGGACAGAAATTTTAATTTAACCCCCATCTCCGCAGACATCAGCACATGCATGCAGAGGCTTATTACCACCATCTGTTTTATCCACGGTAGTTTCCATCAGTTGTGTTATTTTGCTTTTTTAGTGTTTAAGCACTGCTTTGAAGCTGTTGTGTTAATTGTTAACTTAGGCTGAGTCTGTGCATAGATGCCTATAGGAGTGTCAGCACGTTAAGATCATAACTGCTGGATTAATGAATGGAAATATTAGCTCTGTGCTGGTGCAGTACATTAATAGCTGTGCAAATTCAATCAAATACACTAGTGACTTTGTCATCGTGTAATGGTATTTACCAGATCTTAGATGAACTGCTGAGAAAGATGAATGTAATCTTTCATTTTTATCTGACTTAAAAATAAGGTAACAAAATAATTTTCATTCTTTCATTCAATATTATTCTTCTTCGCAGCAGGAGAATAGATGTACCTGTAGGCTTGAATTCTTCACTGAAATGGAATATGCATAAATGAGGGACATTGTAGTGAATGGAAGGAAAATGAACTGTTGCAACCATTGTCTTCCATGGCTTAATCTCACATTCTGAATTATTGGAATGAATACCAAAAAGAAAAAAACAAGTATGCTTATTCCTTCCTCTTTTTCCTTTTTCCTTCACAGAACCTGAAGAAAGTGTTTGTAGAATTTAGTCATCAGGAGCTGTTTGAGTTCTATAACAAGGTCTGTAGATTCTATATGAATTAAATCTAATGAAACCGGAAGGAAAATAGATCCAACTTTAATTAAGGCAGTTGGATCTGTTGATCACATAAAGCATTTTCAGGAAGAGTCGGTGCATTCAAATTTGAAATAGGCTGGGCTTGGGTCACTGCAGGCATACCTGGTGGTTAGATTGAGAGGAGTAGCTGATGATTAACAATGAGGAGCTCTCTGGAAAGAGCATCTTTGTGTTACATCTTCAGTCGAAATGCCAGGCTCGTAATCCAGTCAAAATGAACTCTTATTATTTTTTTACCTTGTTACTATGCATTGGAAATTCACAGCAAAACATCTGTGCATGTAAAAAAGGCAGTATTTAGACAACTGTTTCTTTAAAATTTGAATATTTTAAACTGCAGCAATGAATTCTAATAGCTTCATGTAAAAACAAATATTCATGAGTACAGGATTTTTTTATTGCTATGTGAATAGATTTAGTATGCATAGTTGAAGATACTGGAATGTGGGTTTTTTTCTGTTTGCATGTTTCTAAACAACATTTTATGTGAGTGGAGTTTTTTCTCTCTTTTGTGTTCCTTTAAATAGCTGGAAACTATACAAGCACAGCTGGATTCCCTTACGTGATGTTTTTGAAGACTTATTTCTCCATCACACTCCTGCCACCTCATTATTTTGAATTGAAGATAGATTGCCAAGCTGTGTTTGCTGAAGGATTCAGTGGGCTGCTTCCTGTAAAATTATATGGCTTATCTCCTTTTAGACCAGTAACATTAGCCAAGTCTTTGTTAAGAGTCTGAAGATTCTAATGGACTTTCACTTGTTTTCTGACTGATTATGAAGAATGGCTTTACTTGCAGAAAAAAACAAAAAAGAATGATACCCTGCTTCAGAGATATTTTTTTTTTGTCCTGTTATATGTGTTACTTGATTCTGGTAGAAATTTGCATATTAGTGAGGGACCAGGAATAAAATCTATTTTTTAGACATAAAAGCGATATAAAAGCAGTAAGAATATACACACCTCTATCCTTATAAATTGTTATTCACATAATTGATAATGCTTATTGCAAATTTGTCAAAATAAATTCAGAATTTTAAAATGGATTGGTTTAGTTTGGGCTATTTTAACTTCATTATCTTTGTTCTTTTTTAGTTTTTTTTTTCCTTTGAAATGATCAACAATGTCACTGATTCCAGTGTTTACTTTTGGCACTGAGAATAAATACGGCTTTTTAGCACTGCATGCATACTGATGAATCTAAGTAGTATGGTGTATAACTGGGGGGAGAAATCTCAGAGTATATAACAAAGACCACTGAAGTGGGCTGACAATCAGATTTCTGAAGGCTATTTGTTGATCCTTCCTCACATTGTCCACCACTGTTTTTACATCGAACAGGAAGAAATGAAGTACAGTGATTTAAAGGCCAAGTTAGTCATATTTTCACACATTAGTTCCAGATGAACAGAGGATCACGGGCAGTATGAGACAGTAGAAGTAATCTTAGTTCTTGTTTGTTGCCATTCATTGACAGGCAACTTCATTGCTACACCTTGATAATGGGCACAGTATACAACTCCCTACTCTGGGCTGGCAGAATGTGAGAGGAAATAAAAATCTTTGGCATTAGCTTGTCTTTCTTCCTCCTTAAGGGATTCCCTGAACAAGGCTTTTTTTCTTCCAGATGCCTAAAACAGGGGTGGTTAATACCCAACCAGCCAGTTTTCTTTTGAGATTTGTTTGCTCGTGACACTAGATATAAGGATAGCCAAAAGGTATGTATTGAATAGCCGGTGTTTGGGTCCTCTTGTGCCAGATTTCTTGCTTTGTTGCTTTTGGAAGGTTGTTTTGGACTTTTTCTGTTGCTTTATTAGGGATTGTGCTGTCACCTTTAGAATACTGAAGGGGTTTGCACCAGTTGTCTAAGCTGTGAGATAATAGATTTGGAAGATAAAGTCATTAACAGCCTACGTGTGAGTAAAGGGCACTGAAGAGAAAAAAACACATTTATCATGGTTCTTAACTGAAATGCCAGACAATACTGTACCACTCTGGTAAGATAACACTATTGCCCTGCTGGAAAGAAGAAATGAGTCACCATTGCACGGCAGAATCTTACCCTGTACACCTTGTGAGGCTGCCTGCCAAAACCAAGTCTTGTCTCAAGCCCCTGGCAAGCGTGTCTTGTCATCTGGGGATATAATGCTCCCACCCACAGATGTCAGGTCCTCAGTCTGGCTATTCAGCAGCAGCTTGCTGGCTCACTCATCTCAGGCTGCGTAGGTTGGTGTGGGTCTGCAGGTGAGCCCATACCCACCATTACCTTTGCCTGCCAGTGTGAGCAGTATTTTGTAGTTAGCGCGGGTAGGAAAGTCCCCTTCTTGACACTCCTGGCTTCTCTACTGGTCCTGTGGGACAGTGTGTCGTGTGCTAGGACACTGCTCTTGGGTGTTTTCCCTGAAATTCCAGAGCTGAAGTTTTGTAAGTCAGGTCCGAAGCGAGTTGAAGACTCCTATGTGGATGCAGGACATACTAAGGCAGTTGTCCGAGTGTGAGAGAGGGGTTAAGTTATCTTCGTGAATATAGGCAGTGATTGATGAATCCTGGAGGAGGGAGTGAAGGCAGGACCAGTTTGGAGTGCAAGAAGCATTGGATAAATTAGCAGGCACATCTGAAAAAAAAAAACAAAAAAAGTCAGAGATAGAGTTGGAAGAAACTGGGCGTGGGAAAAAAGAAGGAGAGGACAGAGTAATGGATATTCCCAAGGGTGGAATTTGGGAGTTGGAAAACTGTAAGGAGGAGGAACACTGGAAAAGACTGCAGGAGTATGTATGCAGAGTAAATATCAGGCAGAGGGGGAGGAAAACCTTATATAGAAGGGGAATGGGAAGAAAACTGGGGAAACAAAGTAAACTAGAGTTAACTATGAAAACTGTGGCCAGTTGTGTAACTGTATCTACTATTTTGAACTAAGCCATATGTGTCAGCCTTGGTGCAAATTTGGCCAAAATCAAATAAAAGTGTGGGATACAAAAAAGAGCATTTTAAATCTAGCATTAATAGAGAATATTCTTAAAGTGATGAAATATATGTTAAAGGGAAAATAGAAAAAACAAAGCCTAAGACTTTTGCAAAGGTTCTGTAAAATTTATTAAGCATTTGTCCTTGTTTGCAGATGGATGAAGAGATTTATGATTTCTTTAGCAGTGGTTGCCTTTTTACTTTTTTACTAAATGTACCAGATTTCTTACTGTCAGAAGCCATAATAAAAGCCACAGTATACCTCTTGGTAAGAAGTACAGTTGTTATCTTGTGTCAAGGAGCGCTCATAAATAAACAGTTTAGAAGGACTTTTCTGTATGTAATGTGAAGCTTTGGGGTTGTACATTATTAGGTAGCGATGGCATAACCAGTACCATCTTAGAGAAGAATACTGACACTAATTAAGTGCCTCTGTTTAAGGAGAGAAGATTGATTTAACCATGAAAGAGCAGAACTATTTAGGGGGGTCTTGTTAGGTCTTGGAGAAAAGGAGGCTTTTATTCTGATTGCTGCTCTCTGGCCTGAGTGGACCTGGAGAGGGGAGGATCAGTATTCCCCTGAGCGCAGCTGCCCCTGCTTAGTTTGGATAAAGTCCCGGTATCCCAGCAGTGTCAGGTAACGAGAGAAAAACAAGCACCAGTAAAGACTGGGGGATGCCTGAGTAGAATGGGAGATCTGCTTGCAGCAGGGACTAGACCCAGTGCCATCAGAGGTGGTGGGAAAAAAAAACCAACCCACTTTCCTGGGGGGAAGAAGGTGTGTAGCATATTCAGAACCGAGTAGCCAGGGTGGTGTGGGAGCGTAGGCAGGGGTGTGCATGCTGAAGGTCTTCAGGCTTTTGTTTTGCATTCTGGTAAAACACAGTTTTGAAGAATCAGTCTTGGGAGTATTTTGGAGTTTTTACTGCAGGAAAGGAAAGGGATATGCCCCAGGCTGTCTTCAGTTCAGGGTCCTATCAAAGCATTGGTCTGTAATATATTTTGGGTATGATCCAGAACTGAAATTACCAAGCCTTCTGATAGTGTTGAAGGAAGATATTTGCGGAGATTTATTGAACTCTGAAACTGGAAATTTGAATAAGGATTACTACTTTCAGATCTTTCAGTGCATTTTAAAAACCTTTGATTCCTCTTTGCTCAGATATTAAAGACAGTATTTTCTGTGACTGTACTTCTCTCAAAGATCTAATATAAAAGTCTGCCTCAAATGGAGCATTGGCAAAAGAAGGAAATCTTTCAGTTTGGCTGTAAACAAGCATAAATATTGTTTTGACATGAAGACTTGGAGTTCTGGGCCTAAAATGAAAACCAGTGTGAGAACTACCTTGAAAATACCAACTTACTGGTAAAGAACAACCATTTGTATGTCACTTAGCAAAACCAACACTAAGGGCACCTTAATGCTTGTTGAATACAAATGTGCTAGATTATCTTTGCCCATTTCAGCTTTAGGCCTATAATTTTTGTTTCTCAGCAAAATATGAAATGTCTGTAAGTTGCTGCAGTCTATTTTTGTTGAAATAACATATGTAGGTAGATAGACAAATACAACTTTACTATCTCAAATTTTGACTAATTGCCAAACCTGCTTTGGCTCTCCAGAGGAGGCTTTTAAATTCCCCTTTAATGCCTGGGTTTATTGACACATCAGTTTTGAGTTATGACTTGCAGCTTTATTTCCTACAGTCTGTGATTTTAAAGACTCTGAAGTCTTGTCCTTTCAAAGCATAAAGAATTTACTGAAACGCTAAGTCTTATGTTGGTCAAAGGAAGAAAAGCGTTTATTGTCATAAAATGGTATAAGCTCCCCATCACACTTGTTCCATCTCATATTCTCTGATTTACAGCAGCTTCAGTAGCATTTCATTGTTTGACTGTATTGGCATGTCATATCTTCAGAGATTATGAATTCACTTACATTACAGTAAAGAAATGACAGAGCTTAATAATGCCTATTGCCTAGTGAATAAGTATCACATCATTCCGTGACCCTTGTATAGCTTATTTGACTGATGAAAATGAAGAACGTTTTGAGTCAGTATGAGAAAGTTACTTCTCTATGAATCAGCCAAACTGGCCTTCTGAATAACTGGTTTCATCTAGGAGGATGAACTACGGTGCTGCTGTCTGATACGCTGTTGATGGTGTCTCATAAAGATAAGCTAATAAGATGCTTTTATCTGCAACTCTTGCATAAAGTGATTTCTAATTTCCATAGTAATGAAGGCCTTGGCCTTTGTAATTGTGTTGATCAGACCAAATTATATGCTGTAATTTTAACTGAAATAAAGTGTTTAGATGATCCCTTGATTCCTTCATTATTTTGTTTCTCAAGAGATAGGAGAAAATATTGGCCTGTTACAAATCAGATGCTCTTCAGCTGTGTTGAGCTATGTGTTCAGGAAGCACTTGTCCCTCTCGCTGACAAGATTAGTTCCTTCTCTACTGAGGCCAAAATATCTTCCGTGGCTTTCCAAGGTTTTCTCTATTTACTGAAATCAGGAAGGCAATGTGGAGCTCTACACGTGTAGGAAGCATAACTGTCTTGGCCGGCTGTTCAAATGAAACAATTACCTCATTATAGCAAATTCCTCTTCCAGTGGGACACTTCTAACTTCTTGTCATCACTGTTACCTTAGCTGTCCCTGTATGGTAATATACAGCATACACTCAAGGAAATCTGGACGATTTTAGTGTCTGTTTCTGAGATGGCTATACAGAAGCAGCTGGCCTCTTCTGTGGGGTACTAGTTATGGGATTGGGCATGCTGGAGAACCAGATTGTCTTTTTTGGAATTCTACCCTCTGGTCATTCAGGACAAGTGAAGGAAGGAGAAGCAGTGCTCCCTGGTCAGTGCTGATGAGACACCTCACATCTGTGCCGCATTGGAAGGTTCGTCCCATGAGGGATAATGCAAAGAGCTTTATATACAGGTGAGCTGATTTTGTTTGTTCTCATTCCAATCCACAGGTTCAATAGCAGGGCAACTTAACTAAATTGCATTTTGTGGGCAGCATGAGAATGCTATGCTTTTTCCATCACCTGCTTGTTTGGTTTTTTTGTTTCCAGACTATTAAGAAATGTGGCTTTGTTAAAAAAAAAAACAACAAAAAAAACCCCAAAAACCCCCGCACTTTGAGTTGAATTGTACAACTGATGTATACAGTAAGTGTTTTGAAGGTTTGCTTTCTTGGATTTGTTTCTACTTTTGAAGTGTTTGCCATAGCCAATAGACAGCAGAGAAAGAATCTGAGCAAAGCCCAGTGGAGTGAGGAAAGGACCATGGCTCCTGCTCCTGTCACTGCTCCCTGTTGGGCCTTGGGGTGCAGCTTAGCTGATGAGCCTTGGTTTGCACCCCAGACTGCCAGTTAGGCGAGCTCTGCCTCTTTCCTGGACAACAGTGAGTCAGGAAAAGATCAGAGAGGCTGACTGCATTGGGGAAAACATAGCCTGGACTGAATGTTGTTAGCTTAGCTCTTCGCTGTGGAAGGGATGAGGATATTTTCTTCATGACAAGCAGCACTTTTGCCCAGAACTCCTCAGTGTGAGGACTGAGGTCAGGGGAGTAGCACTTTGCATCCCAAATGAATCCCTGATGTCTCAGTCAGGATCTATGCCTTGTGATGGTGGGTATCTGCCATCTTCTCTTCTAATTCCTAACACACGCATGCCAGTTCCAGCTCATACACAGCCTGGAGATAGGCACCACAGACCTCGAGAACAAAAAAGGACCTTCCTCGTCCCCTGCATCATCTCTGCTCCTAAGGGGACCCTTTCTCCTGTCTCAGGCCAGCATTCAAGGACAGCTTCCAGCTGGGGTAAAGCTTCCCTGGAGGTTGTCCTAGCACCCCAAGTTTGAAACTCACTTTGAGAAAGAACCAGGAAAGATCTATATGAGAGGGGAAGTAAAACAAGACCAGCCTTTCAGTACAGGGGAATTATTAACCATTTGCCAGGTCCTGGAGCAAACTCTCAGTCCAACCTATGAGTGGTCCAGTTTCTTCTTTTCAGCCAAACTCCATACATTAATAAAATCATCCCCATTTCCCCACTTCATCCGTACATATTGCAGCATGCTAAATCATCCTCAGAATGATTCAGGGCAACAGAAGTGAAATACATCAGATAAATGTAGAGAAAACAAGTCCATAAACGTGACCTGATCCCTTCATAGCTGGGTTCACTCACTATATCTCTTAGATGAATGGCAGTGGTCCAAGTTTCTCAGAAAATCTGATACTAAAACATAGTCTTAAAAAAAAAAAAATAAAGAAGCAAAAAGGAAAAAATAAGCAGAGCAGAGTCTCCTTTAAGCAAGAGAACACAGTATATCACCGAAGATGCTTGCAGTGAAGTGGAGTTTTCTCGGTTCTTATTTGGGCAACACAGGCTGCGTGCACTCCTCATTGGAACACCCAGTAAGTGATGTGGTCTCCTTTTAATGTCCTCCTACAACTGAACTGCAGCTTCCCATACCCTGTCAGATGTCACTCAGGCTTCTGACCATCGAAAGTCAATTTGGTAGCCTACTGTTTGATTCCTTTGTGTTTGTAGTCAGTCGGAGAAGTGCTCCAAAGCCTTTCTGTATCACAGGATGGAGGATACAAGGCCCTTGAATGACCTCATGCACGGCTGAGCACTGCTGCTCTTCCGTGTCTCTGCAAACAGTGCCCAACTGGGAAAGCAAAGTACCTCAGATAATGTCCTTCTGACTGAACAGGCTATGTTTGTTAGGGTTGACAGACCAAGTTTTGGATTGGTGAACATCTCTTTCTCAGCATTGAAGTCAGTAAGTTTGGAGATTAGTTTTCTGCCTGGGAACAGAGAGGTTTTAAATGAATATTTAGTTGAAATGGTCAATATGAAAGAGAAGCCAAAGGTGGAACTTACTGTGGTGCCTGGAGCAAAGTTCATGGTTTAACTGCTATGTTAGATGAATAAAATCTACCCTTGAGTTCCTTCCAGGAGGGCCTGGATATGAATCTCTAAGAGTATCTGAGCAAAAGGTCGTATCCCTGTGGTATAATGATTTCAGCATGTTGGAAGAAAGGAAATTTCCTATTAATCAACCTTATTCCAGTATGCAAGGTCACAAAGCATGAACTTGGAACCTCATTCTGCATTTCATAGCTCTGCCTAAATCAAACCCAGGCTGCAGACATGACTGGTTTTTTTTTTATTTGCCAGACTAGTCCCTTCATCATAGCTATCTTCAGTCAAGTGATTTCAGTGGTTTCAAATCAGATAGAGCCTTCAGCTGCTGTGTTAGCTCACTTCTGTGTCAAAAGTAGTAGTTGTTCCCTTGCAAATCCGGCCCTTGAGAGCTGTCAGCCTCCAGATGAAGTAGCCATATCTCTTGTATAAAGAGATACAGGAGATCTTCATATCACTTGTATGAAGATCTGCTCGACCTCTTGACTGTCAATACAGATACTCAGCAAACACTTGATACTGGCTTTGGTTTAAAAGCGTTTGATGATTTTCTTTGGTTTGACAGTATCTTTGTGTTGACTTGGTGTCCAGGCAAAGATGCTACAGATTTCTTTGCATAATCTTTTTTCCCCTATTTCTTCTTTTTCTCCTTACATTTCTCCCATATTTGAAAGCTGATCCTTTTCCCAGTGTGGGAACATGGTGCTGCAGTAATCCACTGGTAACTGTTCAATAGGGCATGAGCATGAGGAAGACCAGGAAAATGCAACTGTGCCAACCTGTAACAACACTTTGTCTTCAAGGAAGATTCTGCTTGGAGAAAAAAACAACTAAAAATTTATTTCCAAACATTTAGGTTAACTGATTTGAAATGAAAGAGCTGTCCATGGCTGTCTCTGGGTGTATGTTGGCTGAAATCCTGCTGTTGTGGGTTTTAGTAACAGCATGTAATCTGAAAAGCACGGATACCTTTACTCTAGGCTCTAGTTTTTAAGTCACCAGATTTTATGAACATGATCTCTGAGGACAGTTCCAAAGCCCCGCTAAGAATGATGCATCCAGCTAAACCATGAACTGGAGTCCTGGTGCTCTCTTGGATTTCATGAAAACCTTCTTCCAAACTTGCTGGTTTATTCTTTGACCTCTTTGCTGTCAGAGTCTGTCTTTTTCTGTTTTTGCCCTGGCTCACCGGGCATCTTGGGCTAACTGGTTCTGCCCATAATTTGCCCTACATGCCAAAGTTGTAGTTAACGTTTTGCTGTGTTCTTTCCGTATTTGTAACATTTGTACCCTGGCCGCTTTTCAAAAGAAGGATCAGGAGATGCCATTTCTCTGTCAAGAGTCCTCTATTGGTGTGCACTTTTGAAGGACTCAGTAAGGATCTCGAAGCCAGTAAAACAGTATTCTCAAATGGATTATACTGTGTAAAATTGCACTGTTCATCATGATGACACCCAAGGTCAGTACTGCTGGT
The DNA here is from genome assembly GCF_000687185.1 of Egretta garzetta. Lineage (NCBI taxonomy): Eukaryota > Metazoa > Chordata > Aves > Pelecaniformes > Ardeidae > Egretta > Egretta garzetta. The sequence continues at coordinate 2,170,321 of NW_009258966.1, read as the reverse complement.
ACAGGGGAGTGACTAAACAAACCAGCCAAATAACAAGAGAAGACCAGGAAACAGTAAGATACAGAAAAGCCCATTAAAAAAAAAAAAAAAATTCTCTGGTCACAGGAAGAAGCACATTTATAATCCACCTTTATTAGAAGATTGGTCCTGCTAAGAAACATAGGTTTCCATTGCTTCCCTAAGTGATCACATAAACTTTTTCTTTATAGAGGTTTTGCTGCATTAGCAAAAAGATCTTTCTGTTAGCTGCAAGTATACAGTCTGTTTATTTGGGTATTAGTACGCAGTAGTGTTCAGGCACTTCATGGAAAAGGAAATAGGTCTGAGCTTATCCTAGAGGATGTAGAACAGCCCTATAGATTACTTTTACCATCTATAAGGACTGGCAGGAGCATTGTGTTCAGAGGACCAGAAGGTTGAAAACACGATGCTTTGGAAGTGTATTTGAAACAGATTTTTATAATCAGAAGAAAAAAGCTAACATGTAACATAGAATGGCAAAAACCACTCAAAGACTTGTCCTCAAGTCTGATGAGATTTATCGTCCATGGTCCTGGCCCAGGCATTTTTGCAATGCTGAAATAGCAAACACAAGGCAGTGGAAAACAATTATGAGTCATTCCTTTACTTCAGAGGTGATTAATGTGACACGGTCAAGTTAAATCCTCTGAAGAGACATCAGCAACACCTCTCACTGATGTGTTTTGTAAGCATGGATTTGATACTATTCCATAAGAGATTTTAATTTCCTGCTAAAAGATATGGTTCATGATCAAAACCGAGATATACATAAATAATAGCTGCTGAGCTTGCAAGACTGATGCGTTTCTTATCAGCAAATGATAAGAACATAGAACATCTTCAGTTTTATGACACAAATAATTCTGTATTACCAAAAGCATGCAGAACTGAATTGAAATATTCTCATGGACTCTGCTGCGAAGGATCTGACAGTAGCACAGCAGACTACCAAGTAGCCTCTGCCCAGAGGATCTGTGTTTACTCCCAATTTAAAAACTGTAAATATTTGCTGCTTTAAATGAAACAAAGAGTGACGCTTAGAAGTTTGAATAGCTTAATTTCCTAGAGTGAATTTGTGACGCACTGATTGCTGGGCTTTGAGTCCTTTGATGTCCAGTATCATGCAGTATGAAGGTGCACATATACTTTTATTTTCATGTAGGTACTGCCTATCCACAGTTTTCAGTCTTAGTCTCAGCTCGCCATTCCTCTGGTGCTTTTTATTGAATGCAAATTAACCTAGTAACTGTCAGGATATAGAACATCTGAATACCAAGAAACCAGCAAATTTTAGTGCTTCAGGTATCACAGCCAGTTGCCTCAGCTGAACAGTGCACTGGGATACTCCTTTCCACTGTGTCTTTTACAGTGTAAAGTAACCTTTTAATTTAGGAGTTTCCGTGGTGTACCATGTTTGCTTGGCTCAGGAGGCAATGGAGACCAATGCCCCGCTGAAGCATTTGCTGTAAGCGTCTCCTTTTTGTACCCATAGGCTGGTGGATCTCAGGTTCTCCCCTAACCTGCTGTGTCTGCAGTTTTGCTGTGTGTGGCTGAAAGGTCTGTCCCGCTGCTTGCGGCACAAGTGTTTCTTCAAGTGTTAACATAAAGCGCTCTGTGCCCTGTTGTGCATTAAGTAGTATATAGCACTGAAGAGGCAGAGGGCTTCATGCTGTTCTTTTGGGGGATTGAAACAATCTCAGTAATATGGGCTATAGCAAGGACAAGTTCAAAAATACAGAGGTTCTTCGAAAAGCTGCCAAATAGAACTCTGAAGCCCACCTGGGTTGCCACTTTATCACCGTGGAATACTGAACCCTGATCTGGCTCAGTCTACATTTACCTACTTACTGGTGTGACTGTGAAGGGGACAGAGTTACATTTAGTCCCTCACTAGTTTCCCTTGATGCATATCACCTAAGGTGCTAATCCAAGAGCTCAAGGCTGTATTTCATCTGGTTTCTAATGGGAAGCGTGTCCTAGCTCCCACAAAGGGATGCTTTGCCATCACTCCAACTGAAGTTTAGGACTTCAGTCCTAAAAAATCCTCTGTTCAGACCTTTGATTCCAGTTTTTTGTGTGTGCTGGGTTAGCCCAGCTCTTTCATTCCCTTCCTTGGAGCAGCCTCTTGTTAGGATGGCAGCTGAGCCCAGAGGTTCCTCTCACTGTTGCTGAGCCTCGTTTTGTGGGGGGAAGTGTTTTGCAGGAGCTACCTCAAACCTTGTCATCTTTTACCTGTCAAATCTCAGCTTACTCACATCCCATTTCCTTGCTCAGGGAGGCAGAGGACTGCTCATATGAAACGTGTTTTTGATGTATTGAGTGCAGCTGTGTTCTTCTCAAGTCACAAAACCAGGTAACATTTTACTGTCCCACCACTCAAAGCCTGAGGTGGATGTTTTCCTTGGGACACTGAATGTCGCCCAGGCAGAGTCTGTTCACTCCTTATCTCCCTCCATTTCACCAATATCAAGTGGGTGACCTCAGGGCTATGGACATCCCCACACAGAGATGCATCCTGGTACTTTGTCCTTCTCCAGTGGGATCCATCTGTATTGTATTAACTACTGGCAGAAGAATTTAGCACATTTACGGTCAGTTTGTTCCTAGGGGAATATTAGAAAAGCTCGGTGATCTCAGTGTTTACCTGACACTTAATGAACTGCTTTTTGGACACAGCCATTTTGGCATTTGGAAGTGAATGACTCATTTAATGACAAATTTTTACGAGCACCTCAGGAGCTTGTTCTCCACCTGGTCAGCTCTGACTGTATCATTCTTTCCATCTTCGCCCACCCCACTTTCCACAGTTCATCTTCTCTTCCATTTTTTTTTCCTGACTTCACGCCATAGCTACCTGTTTCCGTATTCACCCTGTAGGTACCTGTAACAGAGGAAGGGTTACCTGGGCTTCAGAGGGTCGGTGCTGCCCCATTCTGTGTGGCAGATGAGCTGGTGCTGGTGCTTCAGGAGCTGGGTTTGGGGGTTGGCTGCACTGGGGAGGAGGGAGCTGAGCAAGCAAGGTAGGGACTCGGCTCCTTCCAGCATCGTTCTGTCGTGAGAATGGACTGCAATACTGTGGCTCCTGCTTCAACCCCTGGCTAAAGGCTTTTGTTTACCTGGTGGGTAAACTCCTTTTCCAAGTCACCATTTCTCACATTGCTCTCTGACACCTGGTAGTTCTTCATCCCCATGGAGAGCTGCTGACTCTTCAGTTCTCTCAGTCAAGGCATATCGCTGGTTTAGTACATTCTGTACGCCAGCTCTGAGTTTATTGTGTCTTCACCTTGTCTTGTTCTCACATTACTTACTTACATAGGTAGTTCTTATTTTCTATCAGAAACATTTTTCAGGAAAGCACAGTGTGACAGATTTCTGAGGACAAAAATTCTAGGTATTCCTCCAAGTTTTCCTGGTTATCCAGTTCTGTGTTGTAAATAAGCACCAACATACTAATTGGGATACAGTGATTTTACTGAGGTCCACATTAATCTCATCTCTTAGGCAAGGATTTCTTGCCTTGTCAGGAGAGGAGAGTGGGAGGGGAGAAGCATGTCCTGCTTTATTCACCCAACTATTTCTTGTATCTGTTGTTTTTAGCATCCAGGCAGCATAACTAGATTTTTTTCCTATCTTCATTTCTCTTTGTTGTGATTTTTTTTTTTGGTGGGGGAAGAAGGGGGCAGGGGGGGACGTTATTGTTTGGTTGGTTTTTACCAGTTTTTAGTGTTAGTATTTATACAGCCTTTATTCTTAACTTTTAATCTGATTGCTAGGAAGGTTGTCCTATTTTTGCAGGATGCCAAGTATCAGGTGTTAGACTGTACGGTTATTTCTCTAGTACTTTTCTGTTATATTGGAGGTCCATAAAAGAAGGATTGCTTTAAATGTGCTGCCTACTGAAGATAAAGATATCTCTTAATTCACCTTTTTCCTGAGAGTCATCTTGAGGCTGTGAAAACTTTTGCAAGGATATAAAATGATAGGGAGTGTCTCGTAAAAGAGAGGCCAAAGGCTGCTTGAACTGAAGCTAAACCACATTAAATTTCAGTCCCAAGGATTTTTTGCCTCTCCTTGCAAAAATCTGAAACAAAATCAAAGGATGAAGCTGAATCTTGAATTTATAGCCACATAGTTACTCACAGCTTGCAAACAGATCTACAGAAAATGCCATTGCTGATGAAGTTTGAAGATATCCAGGAAGCATCCTTTTGGTGAGATGTCCAAGTGGGATAACTTTTACGCTTAGAGAATCTTTGAAATCGCTTTAGAGCAGGTCTCAGTTTCTGTCAGTTGTTCAAGGGCAGATGCTTTCTTATTGTGCTCACTTAAATAGTTTTTTTTATTTCTTTTCAAATTAATAGGTATTCATAACCTTAGCCCTTAGGGTCTGTGAGGATAGAGAATTTTTATTTGAAGAGAGTTCACCACAAGGTGCTATAGAATTATCAGGTGTCACGTATATAAAGTGCAGAGAAAAGAATTGTAAAGTTACAGGAGTCTGGCAATCTCTAAAATGGTGACAGAAAGCTAATAAATTGGACAGAGAACTAAACTATTACAGGATCTTGTCTATTGCCTCTGTTAAGATCCATTTTAAAGGCATTACATCAGCTTAAATAGAGGTGGTATTCACTCACATCCCCTGTTGGATCAAGAAAGTCAAATGGTCAGCAGAGGAAGGAAGCAGATGAAAAATTATTTCCTACTTTGTATTCCATCAAGCTTCATCTGTGGACCCATCCTAACACATTGTAAAAACCTGAAAAGTCAGTATGTGACAGTGGTGTCTAGTAATATAAGCAAAAAAGAACAAGAGGAACTATTCCCTGACAGTAATAAAATCCACATGCAAGGCACTATTTATTCTTTGATCCATAAAAGCCAGATATTCAAAGTACAGCTTCAGTGTCTGTCTCATTAGATAAGATGGAGCCTAAATTGAAAGGGAAACAAAGTGTTTGTTTGCTTTGGTACATTTTTTTTAACGCAGATAGTGTTTTCAAGGGAAATTGACCAGGAAGGTTGGCTTCTGGATAGTGGACCTGATGTCTGAAAGAAATAGCTTTAACTTCCCCAAGACTTCTGTTTTAAAATCGTGCCTCTCCTTGAATGCTGTAAATGTAGCTAACGGTGTTTTTGAATTTTTAATAATCATACCTAAGAATTTACATTGTTACAATATGATTCCTAAGACCATGGCTCTTAAATTCAGTTGAGGTCCAGATTTGTTCTGCTGAGCTCATTAATGCAGGAGGATCTATTTTTCTAGTGTTATGTCATTTGCCTGCAGTCTTATCCTAATTAGGGAACCTGGGGTGCTGCCACATAGGATTTCTTGAGGAAAGGATGCCCAATGTGTGTTCCACAGCAAATGAAAGTGGAAAATGGGAACACAGGCAGGTCCAAGCAGTGTTATGCCGAGATACTCGAGCTAGCAGAGGTGCTAAGTAGCCAGAAAAGAGCAGCCCGCTGCCCAGGCTAATACATTTTGCTTCTCAGCAGAGTTATTTAGACAGGCTGAGCAACACAGAAACACCACAGAGGCAGGTGAAGGTAGCTCTGCATAGCCCTGCAGTGGGCCATGAAGATGTGGTCCATTAATTGCAACCTAACACAACCCTGTTGTGAAATTGTTTCCTGTGCTGTGATGATCATTTAGTCTTGGCAGACTGGAAGATGTGGTTGCTGAAACAAGAATACTGTTGTATCTAAAAGAATGGTTTAAATCACCATTTTTTGGTGCCCAGTGGTGACAAATGGTTCATCATTCAGAATTTTGCAAAAATTATTTATATTCTCCTTCCCCTTCTCTCTCCCCAGCCACTGCTGGCTTCATCTTCTTAGGGATCCATGAGCTCCCTCTAGTACTTTTAGAATAATTTTAAAATAATTTCCTTTTTTCTTGTTATATAGCTTATCACTCTTACAGCATTCAGGGTGCTGTGTGGAGCTATTTCCATTTGATTTTATCTTACTCGTAGTCTTTTTATGGGACTTGCTTTTTTTTAACTTTTGGGTTAGGATTGCTTGTACAATGACAGAGCAAGGCAGTCCTGATTCTGAAAGGGGCCTGTGGGTACTACTATCTTGTGAACAGTGCTGAAATAATTCTGTTTTGCAGTGAGACTGCTTTCTTATTTGTCAAGCTTCCCAGAGGAAAGTGGCAGAAGCAAGGGCCTGACTGCTAAACTTTAGCTGGGTGCCATTCATCAGGATAACGTTGTGCTCAGAACTGCCACAGAGCTCACTCTTAAGGTGAGTCCTACACCCATTAATCTCCAGAACTAGCACTGTCATCATTTCTGTCTGGATCCTACACGCATAGCAGAGGAAAACTAAGGTGTGTGTTGGCCATCGGAAGACTCATAAGAGCATCTGCAGATGTACTTAAAGAAGAAAACTTTCAGACTTAGGGAGACTTCAGACTTCCTCTGGCTGTGTTTGTGTATCTGCATGCTAGGTGTTGCCCACACTAGACAGTGACTTAAAACCTGCCCATCCAAAGCCTGTAAGACCAAAGAGAAATCTCCAGCAGAAACAATCAAAGCCCCACCCCCACCCCACCCCACCCCCCAAATTAATTTCCAGCCTCCTGGGCTGACAGAAGCAGCTCTTCTGCAGAGGGAATCTGAAAGGCAGTTACCTGTTTTAATAGCCTGACTGTTTCATAAACCTTTATAAGGTAAGTCGGCAATGCTCAGCAGATGTGGTGTTTGGAAGCAAAGACTCCATGCTGTGATGTCTAGTTAGTCACTGTACATTTCACCAGCAATCTTTACAGGCTGCTCGCGTAACTATTTATGCATATCTTTAATGGGAGGACTAACAGCTCTGTTTTTTCTCACTCTTACCTGACTGTTAGCTGTGTGTAAACCTACAGGCTAATATGTGGAAGGAAGCTAAGTTAGGAATGCAGATGAAAAAGTGCAGGACTTCTTCTAAAAGGCATTTTTTTTCCCCTCAAATCTATTTTTTTAAAAAGACGTTTTTTCCTGGAGAAGGGCTGATGTGGATTGTCATTAATATTGCATCTCTCAGCATTGAACAGAAGCATGGAGGAGGCTCATCTGTCACAGTGAAAAGATGATGTACAGTTGTCTTGGCCGTCAAGGGGAAGGGATGCTTTTCATGCTGTGTAACTCATGGGCAGCCGACAAGGTTAAAAATGTGGTTTCAAATCTGCCAAGGTAGTTTACAGGTTCGATAGTCACTTATTAGCTTTTAATCCAGAGCTTTAGGGGAACTTTCTTGAGCAACTTTGCTGTGAACATCCTTCGGACTTGTTATGCAGTCTGGCAGCTTAAGTGAGACGCTGCCCTGTCACTTGAGTTAGCGGGCACGTCGGGCGGAGCAATGGAGTGAGGGAGCCAAATACATTTTGGGGTCTGTATTTACTGTGTCGCGATGTTTGCGTTCTGTTGTGTATGCATTCTTCTGACCCAGTCTCAGCTGCATTTTAATTGTATAATATAAAGATCAGAAAGCTGACTCGTACCCAGATTCTTTGTTGGAACCACATTACCCAGGTTATTTCAGAATTTCCAGAAATTAGGCGCACTCCATTTGTTTCTTTTCAGAACAGATGGTGGAGTAGAATTTGAATCACTTAAGTGATAGTGGGAGAGAAGTTACAGCAGGGGAAAAAAAAAGGGAACTGAAGTGAAACTTTTCACACTTTCCAGTTTTTCGCTGATTCCCAGCTTTTGTTTTTATATTAAGAGTTTAATAGATACAGCTTTGAGATTTGTCTCCATTATTCAGGTAACTATAAAATCAGATGGATAAAATCTGGAATATTCTGCACTTTTACTAGGCGCTTAATGGATACTCATAAAGCGTTAGACTTTCTCCTCTCTGACTTTTCAAATCTATTTTAATGGGCTGGTTTCCTTCTTGGTGTACGTTCTCTGAAGTGATGGAGCTAAAATAAGGATTAATTTTCTCACTCTTTAAAATGAGATGGATGTATGAATTTAGCATGGCGTCTGAAGAAGGCACATCAAAGCCACCATCACTGGCAAAACTGAAGCCCTGGGTGAGAACCCAGTCTATTTCTAGACCATCCCTTTTGAATTATTTCTGTGGAGATAACTTTTTATTTATGCCGCTCTATTACCTGGTCTTGCACAACCACAGGCCAGGCTAACCCAAGAAAAGGACTGGCACAGGGCAGTCGTGGAAACAGGGCCATATGGAATCATAGAATCATTTAGGTTGGAAAAGACCTTTAACATCTTCAAGTCCAACCATTAACCTAATCCTGCCATCCCACCACTAAACCAGCTCCTGAAACCGTACTCCAGCTCCCAGCAGAAATGGCAAAACTGAGCCCTAAGCTACTCTCTGCTGGGCTTGATTTCTTTTTCATGGTGCCTCTTGTACTCAATGCAGGGTGTGCCAAATGGATAGAGGGACATAAATCAGCGTGCCTTGAGCCTCTGTGCCTGCAGTCCTCTCACTGACACCAAGAAAAAGCCAGAAATGCATTGCTGCAGATCAGATGGATGAGAGATTTCCCCAGCCCCCATGCCATAAACCAGTAAATGCAGTGGAGGTTTTGGGTTTTTTTTTCTGTTGGCTTTTATCATTTCTGCTGTATTGAATTGCTGCTGTTAATGTGCCACGCACAGAGGGCTGAGCACGGGGCACGCGTCCCCCGGCGCGGGAGGTTACCGGCTCAGGCGTCCTGCTTTGCTACGGGCTGCCTTCAAACGTACCGCAGGTGGGCTCTGCAGGCTGGGCTGGGCCAGGCACTCACTGCTTGCTGGCTGTTTTCTTCATTTTGTCTTTTCACGTCTCAGTGTGCTCTCTCCGCTATTAAGTGCCAAACTCCAATATCCCAGTTCCTACTGAGTATCCCCTTACCCCTGCAAGGGTCTTGTGGAAGCCAGCTGGGCTACTCTTGGCACAGGCATTTGATACAAGGTTATCTGAATTTCATCCTGTGGGAGCTTTTATCTCTCTTCACTTGATCTGTCTTCGCTTCCATCTGTGCTTTAAACTGTGCTTCTGGGTCACGTAAGTGGTGGGGGGGTTGTTAATTAGACTTTGGCAAACTGTTGTGTGGGGTAAGCAGTCTAAACACGGTTTAAAAAAAAAAAAAAAATCAATAAGCTCCCAGGGACAGATTCAGCAAAGTACTTACAGAAGATGCCTAAACGGAGAGATGTGAATAGCCCTGCAGATTTCAGTGGGATTACGGATACGCTTAAAATTACACCTGTGATAAAACACCCGGCTGCACTGGAGTCTAGTGAGGGGGTTGTCAGAGCTTTGCCTGGCTTTATGCAGCCCAAAACCCTCCGTGGTTTCCAGGGGCTCGTCTGCAGCCCAAGTGTGGTGCAACTGCTAATGGCTGGGCTGTGCCCCCAGCCTCTCCGGCAGCCAGATTCCCTTTCAGAAACTACAGATCTGGGCTGGGAAGCAAACAAAGGTGAGAGCACGGCTTTGCACGAGTGTCTCCTCCTTTTCTGGTGGCTGAGCTGTGACCTGTGACGTGCTGGCAGATGCAGCCTCGGGGCCTGAGGTCTGAGCCAGCCCCGCTCATCCCCTGCCACTCATCCCAGTGATTTTCTGGCAGGGAAGGGAAGCCAGGTTAGCTTAGTAAACTTTTTGGAAGCGTTCACTATAGCTTCAGGAAACACGTTTGTGGTCAGTTTTATCTCGGTGCCATCTGGTACATGAAATGGTATAAAGAGAGGCGGGGTGGGGGATGGGGGGAATAATCTGTTAGGAAATAATGTGGAATGGTAAGAGAAAAATGTAGTAACACAAAAAAAGAGCAGAATTCAGAGAAGGAAATGAAATGTGAATATAAAAAAAAGTGTCACATTTCATAACTGTGAGGGTAGAAAGATCACATTATTTACTTTAACCCATTGCATCCTACTCACATGATTTTCCACCTCCCAGCTGCTCCAGACAGCTTTCCAACATATTTTCAAGCACTTCTAAGGATAAAGCATCAATTACAAGGCTGTTGTCATATTGCCCTTACAGTTAAGAAACTTTCTTACTGCGTTATCAAAATCCTTCAGCATACCACTGCCACCTAGAATACCCACCATGCATTAAAATGTAGGTGTTTGTGGGATCCTGTAAATGTCTCTGCAAATGTAAGCTCTCTCAACAGCTTTCTGTTGATTCCCTAATTTAGTTAGCAGAAACCCCTGCCTCCTCCTCCTCCTCCTCCCGTCCCTCGTCTCTCCAATTCCAGGCAGCCTCATTAGCTACTAACCTTTAAATGCTACCACCCCACCCCACCCCCCAAGGTCCGGACCACTTTCCACTGAAAGAGACAGAGCATGAAATTGGAAGCTTTTTGCAAGACATGAAATTATGTCTTCAACTCCCCGAGGTTTCATTTCCACTTAAAAAAACCCAGCCCAAAGACACTGAAGTCACCAGGGATCTCCCCGTGAGCGGTGGTGGCGTCTTAGGTGCACGTGGTTGGGCTGTTAATGGTACTCCGGGTCAGTCATTTAGGAGACCCGGGGCTTGGCTTTTCCATCGAGCAATGCAGTGCCCCTGTTTCTGTCTGCTCCTCCATTCAGAGCGGCAAATCATCTCCGAGGAGACTCATCTAAGACCCCTAGTTCACAGGCGTTTCCTCAATATCTAAGGCAAGGAGTTAGTCCCACTTGATATTTTTTAAATCAATATTTCATTAAGCAATGCTTTTATGGCATTTCAGTATTCATCTACAATAATTAATATAAGCCTTTTATCTGTGTATATCAAAGCACTTTGTGAAAGTTGGAGAGCATAAAAACTCTGTATTAAAGACGAAAAAATACAACTCATGCAGAGTGATTATGTGCTTTGCCCAATTGCCCAGCCAATTAACGGATTAATTCTTAATCCCGTTCCATATCCACTGGGCCACACTGCCAGATTTTATCTCCTAAATGTAAAATATTCTACATCTGAAAATATCTGATCAAGTTAATGACATAGTCACTTTGCAACTGAATTAATACTCCATTTTTAATTAACTTAACAAAAATAAAAGAAATGTTTGATTAGGGTGTTTTTCTGAAATTTCTGTGTTTCGCCTCAGCGTAGGATTTTCAGTTAATGACATGTTTAACACTCAACTGTTTGGCAACGTGTTTAATTTTCTTTCTTTTAACGTTTCACTCTGGTTGTCTGCACATACAACTGGGAGAGGAGTCTGCGTCACACACAAGCGTTATTTCTAAGGTGTTTTATCGCCAAGACTTAAATGAAGAATACAAGTGGAAAGCAGTGTTTATAGAAACTTGATGTTCTCTGATTTCCCTGTATTTTTTTTGTCAAGAGGTTAGCAGCTTTCTATTTCATAGCAGGAAAGCAACCAAACCAGAGGGACCTCACCTACACAAACACATTTTGTGAGATAATTATTCGACTGACATTACAGAGCTTAAAAACGCTCAGACTTCATTGTCTCTGAAGACTGAATTCATTATGTCTTAAACAAGACAAGATTCTCCTTTGGGAATTTTCTGTCTGTCTGTTTTCCTTGTATATATAGTTTACCTGCTTAGGAATGAGGCAAGGAGAATAGATCAGCTCTGCTTAGTTGATACTTTTGACACTTTATTTTTTTCTTCTTGAGAAAAAAAAAGAAGAAAAAAAGAAAAAAAAAGAAAAAAGTCTCTTGCTATTCCAAACGTAACCTACTTCTCTTTATATGTAGGCAGGCGCATGCTTCTCCCCTCAGCTGAGACACGAGGCCCTATTCTTAGCTCCGCTTTCATTTACGTTGTGCCTTGAGGCAAGATGCACAGGATGTAACAGCTCTGTAGTTATGACTGGTTTAAACTATGCAAAATTAGAGCTCTCTCTAACATTACGGACCATTTTAAGGATATGTGAAAGGCTGTTAGAAACCTGTTATAGAAACCCTATCCAAGGATATGTAACCCTGACAAGCAAGAAAGGAACATTAAAATTGTTTGGAAATATTTGGAAACAGTCACCTAGAAGGGTACATAATCAGCCTGCTGTTTCATCCTTTGGCAGCCGCGGATCGGGGAATCTCTGCAGTGAAGGGGTCAGCTCCCCAGCGGATGCAGCTCACTTTGTTTCGCTGATGTTGCTTTGCACAAATTGACAAACTAGCCCTCACACCGTTCACCACATGTTATTTCTCCAGCGTTGCTTTGGCACTACCTTTCGCCCTTTTCTTTCAGTTCTGCACCTTACCTCTCCCTCCCGTCTCTGCATGCAGATGGAAGAAAAGCAGAGTAAGCGCTTTTTATTCTAAAAAAAAAAAAAAAAAAGACATTAATTCACAAACTTCACAGAGAATTTGACTCTTGGTAAAACAGTCAACCTTCCCAGTGAAAATTCTGTCCATGCATGGTTTTATTTTAAATGTCCTTGAATAACCCACAAGGTGTTGAGCAGCAGGAACAACATGGAAAGGGTTCTTTCCAAATCCAGAAAACTAGGTGTCAACGTGACTGATCGTGGCTTTGCAGTTCATCCTACAACATCCAAACCAGGTGTTTGCTCTTCTGGAGCTCGGCTGGTTACTGGTCAGGTTTGGGAAGTGGCATTTCTTGGTTGCTTGGACCTGGGACGTGGGCTGGAGGACACATTGCCCTGCTGGTGGCAAGGCCAGGCTGTACTGTGGGGGTGCAGTCTGGCTCACCTAACCACCAGAGCAAAAACTCATCAGCTTTGGAAGTTGTAGGTTGCTTCCCAGCCAGAAATGGGCAGGAAGATCCCTCTTCCTCCCTGTGGATCTCCTGAAGCCCTCCCTGAAACCCCTGAGCAGAGGAGCACCCTGTGGAGGCTGGCATGGAGCAGCTTCCCCGGGTGACTCCAGCAGGAGGAGGCAGTAAGGAGAGGAAAAAGCAGAAGCGAGAGGAAGATAAATATGTCTCTTTCTCCCTCCTTGTCCCTCCAGGTGCGTGGGGGCGTCTCGGGGAGGCTAGCTGGTGGGGTCCTGGTGTCAGCCCCACCAGGCACAGCTGCTGCAGAGCTGGAGACAGGGGTGGGAGCAGGGGCCACTTTGGCTTGACCTGCTGGACTGATTCAGCCCTGGTGCCAGCAGCAGCTATGCTGGTTCCTAGTTTGGGGATTTGGAAATAATTTCCCCTGGGTGAGAAGTCTGGCAAAAAGCTGTAATGGTTTTTGTGATGTTTTTGTGAAGCCTTTAAATGACGGGCATCTGCACTTTGGGTGTCAGGTGCATGAAGAGTTGGAGAGGACCTGATCCAAGACCACGTAAATCAGAGGGCTGATTAAGCAAGTTGGTTTACACAGTGGCATATGTCTCCATGAGAAAAAAGGCTCTGGCTTCAAATCAGCATCCCTGGCTGTCCCTGAGGGTGAAGAGAAAGCGTGGATTTCATCACCGCGACAAGGTTTTCAGTAATTAGAACTATTGGCATGTCTTGCAGCTGGTGCTGGAATAAAACTGCCAGAGATCTGGATGTTTCCCTCCTCTGGGTAACAATGGTAGATAAAGATGTAACTTCATAATTGACCAGGTGGGGATTTATGGGCTCACTGGGCTTTGCTCAGG
>NW_009258966.1:2141912-2156765 GCF_000687185.1 Egretta garzetta | reverse complement strand
AATGTCTATACTGTACAAATACCCTTCACTGAAAAGCAGCAAACAGAGCGGTATCATTTCTGCAGCCCGGGCACACACACAGAGCCTGGAGCACCTACACAGACCGAGTCAGTGACCCGAGGTGGCTACGTGATGACAAAGACGTCATCACACCTCCCGTGCCCAGGACTTCATTTCTTCTTCTCTTGTGTGAAAGCCCCTAAGTAAAATCCGGCTGCTGTGGTGTCTGTAACTTGCTAAAGAGCTCTCTCCCTCCTACGTTAGCTCTGAGCCAAGACCTCTGAACGGTATTGGAGGAATGAAGATACTAGAAGTGCTTTGTTTGGGATATTCCCTGACAGATCTGAAAAATTAAAAGACCCCTTGGTACCGTAAGTGCAGAGTCAAGGTTTGGGATATTAGGTGAGCTGGTATCTGTGTACCTTGTAGCCTTTTTTTTTTAGGCTGGTGGTTCCAGAGTCTGCTTTGGATGCTAAAAATAGCTGTGCTGCTGCAAAAAATGAAGTCTTTGGGAAGTAGTTTTATAAAACATCAGAGTACGGCTCTGCCCTGAAAAATAACCTTGGAAAAAATGTGTGGCAAGGGTCTGTATTTGTTGTGTTTCATAATTACTTGGGATCTGTATGTGAAGCTGCGGCTTCTCATTGTCCTGCACTGGCCCCAGTAAAGAAAACATTGTGAAAGCTGATGAAATAGGGAAAACAGTCACCTTTTCCTCTCTCTCTCTCAATGGGGTTGGTTTTATGCAGCTAACAAGCAGAAGGTAGTAAGAATTATTTCAGTCACCTGAAGCCAGCAGATGTGACAATTCACAGAGTGAGCAGGGTGGCTATGTGAGAACGTGCTGCGTTTGCAGTCAATTTTCAATGCCGAACTTCACCGTCGTTTCTCACCCCCAGGAACAGATGCCTGTTTGGAGGAAAGGCATGCATTTTCTCCCCCAGGAGCAACAGCTGCCTGGGCACAGGGAGATAACTGCCAATGACCTGACTGCTAGTCTCTGGTGGTTTTTAGGTAAGGACCATTTACCGCTTGCTAACCCTCCCAAACTGGAACTCAATCCATGGGCACGGCTGGGCAGTCTGTGCTGGGCAGACATTGTCTCAGGTATAAGCATTCCCTGAAGGCTGCAAGTCAGATGTCACCAGAACACTGCAAACGTCTTCCATGTCATGACCCGTCCCTGATCAGGAAGAAGAATCTGCATCTTTGTTGCATGCTTTGTCTCAAACATGAATTTGCTTGCATGGCAGATCTTCTTAGTTGTTCAAGAGGGAAACTCCAGGACTGTCCTTATGAATTTGGGGTAGCCTGAAAGAGTTGAAGGGGTCTGTTCTGGGGAAAAGCAGCTGCAATCAGCCTGAACCACAAGTTGAAACAATGCTGGACTCATTCCCTTGGTCTAAATGGTGTGGCCATACTGGCAGGTCCCACTTGGGCAGTGCACCCGCTGAAGAGCACAGGTTGCTGTTAAAAGTATTGCTGCAACTCCTGCAATGTCTCCTTGCTATCTTTCGCACTGTGTGTTCTGTTAAAGCAATCAGCTCTTCTCGCCAGTTGCTGCCATCTCTTCGCACGCAGATACCGCTTTGCTCTGCTCCGGTAATGCTGCAGCTCCTTGCAGCAGTCCCTCTCCCTCGGGCAACCCCCGTGATGAATTGAACGGCTCAAGATGGAAGTTATGGGAGGTGAGAAAGTCATTAGCCCTGTCAGATGAAAAGTAGCCAGCACAGGCTGTTTGAACCTACCCTGTGCCTTGCTGCTGGTGAGTCTCCTTCCAGGCTTGCCACCCTCTGAGGCCTGGTGGCACACTCTTGCCCACCGTGCAGCACCAGCACGCTCAGCGCTGACGCACCAGCCCCATCGGAAGACACCTCAGTGCGATTCGGGCAGAGCTGGATGGCAGTTAGGGAGCTCCTGCTCCCAGGTGTCCATATCGGACCATGGCTCAAAAAGGGTGACAAGAGGTGGGTGAGCAGTGCCTCCAAAGTGCTTATAGAATCAGAATCATTTAGGCTGGAAAAGACCTTTAAGATCATCAAGTCCAACCCTTAACCTAACACTGCCATCCCACCACTAAACCATGTCCCTAAGCACCTTGTCTGCCCGGCTTTTAAATACCTCCAGGGATGAGGACCAATTCCCTGGGCAGCCCATTCCAATGCTTACAGAATCATAGAATTGTTTAGGTTGGAAAAGACCTTTAAGATCATCAAGTGCCGATGGCCTGCAGGCGGAGATGGAGACGTGACACCAGCACTGGGTTAGCTCTGGCTGTCCTGAGACCTGCCGGCATCGACCAGCTCAGTCCTCGGGGACCAGACCCCAGCCTGGGCCGCGGCAATGTGGGCTCCCTCCCCTCTCTCGCTTACAACTGAGGTCGCGTTTTCCCCGCTAACACCCATTCTGCAACAGCTGGCATCACCTGGGGGGGCTGGCACAAAAGTACCGTTATTTCCGCAGTGCCACAGGATGCTCCAGGAAAAAAGAAATCGCAGGCTGGTGCCCTGTGAAAAATTTCCAAACAAGGCTGCAAAGCACGATTGGGCTGGGCCGCTGGTAATGACAACTGGAAAAAAGGGTGTTCTGCTTCCCTCTATGCGTAACTCAGAGGGCTGCCTCTTGGAAAGTAATTATATTTATCCAGGTGATTTTACTATTCCTCAGGAAAAAAATATTAAGACTCCTTAAAAATATGTTTTGTGTACTAATCTGGCAGTGTGGCTCTCCTCAGAAGAGGCAGCCACCTCCGACTTCTTTTCAGCGATAAGTTGTAAAACACTTTTTTTTTTTCTTTTTTCCTCCTGGTGACCAAGCAAAATGGTTTTAAAGCACACAAAAAATAAGCCCGTCCCTGGAATTAGTTATTGGTATTGGACGTGACTGTACATTTTATTAAGCCTAATTAAATATTCATACCATTAGC
The DNA here is from genome assembly GCF_000687185.1 of Egretta garzetta. Classification (NCBI taxonomy): domain Eukaryota; kingdom Metazoa; phylum Chordata; class Aves; order Pelecaniformes; family Ardeidae; genus Egretta; species Egretta garzetta. Next base: position 2,153,839 of record NW_009258966.1, on the reverse strand, counting down.
TCACTTTTAACTGTCATTTTGTCATTGTTAAAGATATTAAGGTTTAGTAAGTGATTTTTTTTTATTAACTACTACGTGCAAATGCTTCTGTCAAAACTTAATTGTAATTTTCCTGGCAGTTTATCTTCAGGCATCTCTGAATTGACCACTGTATATATTTGCTCTTATTATTCTTGATAGGTGCTATTATACCTCGATAATGAGCCTGGTGGGAAAGCCTGGCGAATACAAGATAAACAGGTCATATGCATATTGTCAAGATTGAAGCTGAGAAATAGTTCGTTAAGCTTTTCCTTCTTTGCTAAAAAGTGCTGTAAAATTATTGCTTTATCCTGGACAATAATTGGTACTCTTCTCAAAAACAATGCCAGCTAAACTCGGCGTGTTATGTCTTGGTGAAGAAATAAAGTATGGGGTGTGTTTGAGAGAAAAACTACCAAAACCTGAAGCATTCTTAATCCTGAAAGAAAAGTGAAAGGCTGCAGAGTTTCAAGTACTACACTGACTATGCTCCATTGCTGCTTCATTGATAAATATCTATATTCTAAGTGTTTTTCAAGCAAGAAAATTAGGTGAGTGAGATCTCATTGGTCTAGCAGCCAAATTAACTTCAGAGTTCTCAGACCAAAAATAAATACCTTTTGAAAGGAAGCTGAGGCAAATGTGCCACTTATTACCACCAAGCAGCTTGACACCACTTCACTCCAAATTTCAAGCCGACTATCCACTCAGCAGGAGACATATTCATTTTAAATTAAACATGCCAGGAATTGGACTTCAAAGGGAACAAGGCGAGTTTGTTGTTTCCACACTGGAAATCTCTGTGTCTGCATCAGTGAATTTTGGCTCCCTGTTTTTCCTGCTAAAATTAATTGCTATCCATGCTAAACTGGAGCAATTAGGGCCTGAAAGCTCCCACGCCGTGGTTCTTGGGGAGGAACAGGGGAGTGGGACAGGGGGAAAGGAGGGTAACTAGCAGCGAACTGGTCTTTATCAGAGGTGGAAAAATAACAGAAATGCAAGGGAGCTTAGCAAAATGAGGTCTGGTGTTTTAGTGAACTGGCTATTGGGCTAGGATACAAAACAGTTTACCGTGTGCGAAAACCTGGGATTATGCTGTGGGGTGAGGGAGGCGAGTCTTGCTCCAGCACACCTCTTGCAGCTGCAGTGGATGTTGTTGCTCGAGAGGTGTCCGCCAGGACGGTGCCTGTCATGTCCGTGTTTACAACAGGATTAGGAACACCCATTTTAAGGGGGTCTGCAAATCAACTGGAAAAATTGGCTCGGATCAGGAGTCTGACTGACAAAGCTGTGCTCTTAAAGCAATTGTAAAAAACCAGATCATCTGCTTTTCAAATTGCAGCAGGAGAGCAGACAAGTGGCCTTATTTTCTGTTAGGGCTTTTTTTAAAATTATTTTTCTAGTTGTAGTTGCATAACACAGGATGTTTCTTATATTTTAAATGAAACCATTGGTTGTTGTTAATTAGAATTTGAGAGATGTGAGAAAGAAGTGTGAATGTATTAGTAAAAAATAAATTGATTGATACTACAGGGTAAGCTTTTATAAATATGGAGCGATATTTTGCTTGTCATATGCAGATTGCAATGTAGTATCAAGGTCAACATCGTTTGAAAACATCCAAATAAAACTGGAGCAGGAATTACTGGGTGAAGTGCTATTCCCAGGATATTTGGAAGATCACACTAGATGATGAGGATGGTCTCTTCTGGTCTTAAAATGCACATTTCTCTCAAGTTTCCCTTCCTTTGCAGAGGGCCCAGCAGCCCCAGGGGACGGGCTGGGTCTCGAGCAAGGCCGTGCGGTGCAGAGCGGCTCCGCTCTCCTCCCGCTACTGCGATGGGTGGTTGGCAGCATCCCCTGGCAGACCCAGCCCTGGTCCTTGCCCAGTGCCAGGGACTCCTCTCAGCACCCTGCAAGGGACGCGGGCCAGAGGAGGTGGTGAGCCTGGAACACTGCTGTCCAGGTCTGCGGTTGCAGCCAAACTGGTACCCTCCACCTTTGCCCAATATCCCTGGAGCACCAAAGGGCTGAGCATGCCCCTCGGGTGGTCCCGATGGACAACATTATCTTTCCTTGGGCATACACTGGGTGGTGAGACAGCTCCTGCTGCAACTGAACCGGAGGCAAACACCCCTATGAATATGCACTAACCTATTGTTCCGGCACAACAGATACCTGTAATTGGGTTATTTTTTGAATGGGTAATCTCCTTGCTCGTCTAAATTGTTTGTCTGTGTGAGAGCTTAGGTGGGCTCTGGTGGGATGCCTGGATTCAAACCTCTCGCTATACAGCTGTGTGCCTGCAGATGGATGGACTTGTGAGTCAAGTCTCCTGGTTGGGGGAATTGTCCCACCAAAGGTGGCAGATCACTCAGTTCCTTGGTTTGGTTTGGTTGCCTTTGGCAGGGTGGAGGTCCGGGAGGCTGCATCTGGCAATGTAGCAATAGCAAGAAACTCAGAGGGCCACGCATCGGTGAACTTGGCACAGCTCGTGCAATTACCAACACAAGTGAAATCTGGGACCTTGAAACAAAGCCAGCTGTTTCTCCCGGTTGTTGGCTGAGGTCTGTTTGTACAGCGAGAAGAATGGCAGCACCAAATGAGCAGGATTATTGACAAAGAAAACATAGCAACAGCACAGCCTCATGACTTAGTAACAAGGTAGAATTATGATGAAGGAGTGAACATATATAAATAAAATATTCAGGAACATACATATTCATTAAAACGATACCCAGAAAACAGAGAGGAGAAAGGCAATAGCTAAGCATCTAAAAATGTACTTTAATGAAAAAGAATTTTAAATAATCTGTCTCCACCGTTCAGAGCTGTGTGATGGTATTATCTTCCCACATGAAGCTTTGCTATTTCAGGTTCTCCTGGGTTCCTCCCCGCATCCCTTTGCCTCGAGTACCGTAGAAGTCTGACAGATGAACTTGCAAGGGTTGCTTGATGTTCCCAGACATGGGTTGCTGGTTTATTATCCTAACCACGTCTATGTGAGTAATGTTCCTTATGTGTCATCATGCCCAGTGCTGATGAATGCACAGTGATATATTTCAGCTCTAAACGGCATCCCAATTAATTTACCTGCTATGGTCTTTTGTCCCAGGACCAAGAGCGTGTTCCTCATCGTTATGATTGCTTTCCTTACCTCCTTGACCAGGAGAAGAGGAGGAAAAGATGGAGAAACTATGCTGTTTAGTAAATAAAACTCTTCCTGTCCTTTCCACATCTCTGCACTTAAATTTATTCCAAAGACATCAGCTTTAATTTAGGAAAAAAAAAAAAAATCAAAACCTCAATAATCTGAAATTCAAATCACTACCATGGAAGAAAGAGTGAGAGCTTGGAAGCAGTCGCAAAACAAGATTTTACGTTATCACACGTTGTTCTCCTACCTTGGATATTTAATCAAATGCCCAAGCCTGTTCCCACATAAAGCAAAAGATTAATCATTGCACTTATAAATCATTCTCCTCATCTCCCTCTCATTTGCACCGAAGCTGCTCTGTTCTCTTCAGTGCTGTAGAAGCTGCTGCCCCTTATCTCCACGTTCTCTTTTTCTAAGGGCTTAAATTGGGATTGTAAGTAAATGTTAGGCAGTCACCCTTATTGCTTGTTTTATGTATGACAAACTGATCACAGGAATGAGCCTTTTTCTTCAATCCACTGTTTTTAATAAATATTTCACCTTCCACGACCAAAACACTCGTTATGAATTTTCATGAGCAACTCCACATAAATCTTAACAACTCTTCACATAAACAGGGGCTTCAAAAGCACTATGCCTGGCTAGGCAAGGGTCACCTCGTATTTGGTTTCTCTTTCTCCTGTTGACTACTTTCAGGGACTGAATGGAACATTTAACACAAAGAATGGTGCTGTTCCAGGCTCCATTCATCTCCGTCAACAGCGAATAGTTTGACGTGTCTGGAGGCTACACAATGTGCCTGTGGGCTGGTTATCAGTTAGTTTTGGTAGATCCCTAAGATAAAAATTGCTCCTGTTTGGGAAATACTCAAAAGAATTCACATTTGTGTTTGGATGTGCACCAAGACCACATTTGGTGTTTTCCATCTGAAATTTTCATAGTAAACTTAGCAGCATGTATTTGAAGTATAAATGCATTTAAAATCTATCTTGATACATAAATATTAACGGGATCAGTTTGGCTGTGCAACACCAGTCCCCAGTCCATAGAGATGGCAGGGAGCTGATGGGGCGGATAAATGAGCCCCATGTGAAAAGATCCACTGGTGAACACCAAGGGCATTGCGGAAAAGCTGAGCAAATTCTTTGCATTGGCATTCACTACGATGGAGACGCCGTGAATGGGGCGGTGGGGGGGGGGAGTCTGAGGAACCACCTCAAATGGAGGTGTTGGGAAAAGGCATGTTAGAACAAATTGATAAACTAAACATTAACAAATTCTCAGCACCAGATGGTGTTTACCCAGGAGTCCTGAAAAAACACATACCACAAATAAGAATTTCTGAATTACTAACTGTGTGTAATCTGGCGCTACAATCAGCTCTGGGTTTAGAGGGATGGAAGTGGGAATGCGATGCCAGGATTTGAACAGGGCTGTGGGAGTGATCCTGGGAGCCAGTGGTCAGCCAAGGCTCTCATTTGTAGTGGTCATAGATTTGGCTGGAGGTTTGAGAAGAAACACGGGTGTTGAGTGGAATATCCAGCCTGACAGCCACAAGAACTCTTGGAAGCACGGGGAAGGTGGGGTAAGAACTCTTCATGAGCATACAGATCTTGCTTGTCCAGGCTATGTAGCTTTCAACACAGCCTTAGGCTCCTAACAAATGGCATCATTCATTATGGAATAGGAGAGGTCACCCTGTGGGCTAAACCCCAGAAAAGAGAGGGTTGGGAGAAATGATCACCTCATACAACAGGAGGAGGTCCTACAGACACCAGTCCTGGGCCTGATGGATGTTCAGCATCTTCCTAAGTGGCCTGGAGAAGGCTGTACAAGCAAACAGTGACAATGTTTACAACTGATGAAATGTTATTCAGGATAACCAAAGCTAGTGCTGACTCTGAAAAGATGCTGAAATAGCTCATTGCACTAAAATGAAATTCTGTGTTGGGTCTGTCAGGGGAAAAGTGACTACATATACAAAATTATGATCTCTTAGCTCAGGAAAAAATGAAAGACAGCTTGAGTCATTATGGAGAGCTTGCTAAAAGCATCCAAGCGCTGCTCAGTGGGCAAGCTGGTTATCAGATTTGAAGCAGAGACTGGGAAGGGTTTTTTCATGTGATGCAGAGTTGCAGAGTTGCTTTTGCGTACGGGGAATGCCAGAGCTCCAACGGGTGCAGGGAGGGTTAAACCCAAGGAGGGTGAGTGCAGGGGGCAAGTAAAACTGGGCAGCGTGGCTACAGCCCCCAGCACAGCCAGGTCCTACACGGGGGGCAGCATGGGAGCAAGGGAACAGGGGCTTGCCCTGTTTCATACACGCCTCTGCATCCCTCACTGCCAGCCTCAGCTGGCTGTGGTTTGTGGGCTAAATGGGGCTTCGGCATGACACTTCTTAAGGCAGTCCCAAATTACCAGGCTTTCAGTGGTTTGAGGTGTGTCGTTATTAAACCCAGGAGAACAGAAGCAAATGGGCGGTGGGTAGTGGGATATCTGCCGTGGCTTATGCCCGTAGCTGGGTGGCTATGGTTGAGGCAGCATCAGACATACCTCCAAGACAGTGGTTTTTTGTTTTGTTTTGGTTTTTTTTGCCAGCACTTGTTTTACATGCTGGGACTTGAACCTGAATTAGGTGCACTCCAGGGTGTCCTGTCTTATCTTCCTCCCTTCCCCATCTGAAAATAGCACTGCTTTTCTCCCCAGAGAAGAGTGACTTGGCTTTCTGCTGTCCTTGCATTACCCACATGAAGAAAAAAAAAAGACAAAAATGAACAATGATTGTAGCTGCTTTTTCCAATTATTCTGTGTATGATTTATTGCCTTATTTTTGAGATGTGAAGAATGCTGTTAATGAGAGTATACTGGTTGCAACAGCTTATTGTTTTTATCCTGGTGACTTTCTCTTTTTATCACAAGAGAAAGCAGTGGATTTGCATCTATTTGACATTTGAAATGTTTTGCCTTTGGTTGATCTGCAGCTCTGTGCAGCATGATCCAGATTAAGAAAAGCCCATTTCAGTTCTTAGGACAGGTGCAAGATTAAGCATCAAGCATCTCACTTCTAAAATTGCTTGTGATTGTTTTCTCCTCCACAAACGTCTGCATAGCTAGCAATTAACTGCATCCAGAGATCAAAAGCTAAATTGTCTCAGACAGGAATTGCTATATCAGAGCCTAGTGCTACTTGTACTGTACTTTAAGCAATCAGGCACTTGCACTGATCTTTCTTTGCTGAAGGTGAAACAGCAGGCTGGGCTTGCTCTGCAGCTGGAGACAATAGAAAGGGAGAGGATGGCAGGGCAAGGTGGGGAGAAGCACGGGTTTTATGGTGCTGGGATCCTAATGCCATGGGAAAATGTTGCTGTTTCCTCTGTCAGGCTAGAAGAGCAAGAGGGTAGCTCCTCGCCAGCAGCACAGGCTGTGGCCTTGGCACAGATGCCCCAGATGCCCTGTGCTCAGCAGTAGGGGGGGTCAGCCCGGCTCCCGCACTCCCCTGGCACAGCCCGGTGCCCGGGGCTGGGCATCTCCTTGCAAGACAGGCAGGCACAGGGGAGGCGACAACTCCGTCTGCCCAGCGGGGGGAAAAGGGGTCCCAGCAGGGAGAGAAGGCCTGAGCGTGCCTGCCCCCCCCTCGCACTGCAGGCATCGTGGGCTCACGGAAGCAGAGGGCTCAGTGCCTTGGCAACTTTCTCACTGTGATTTGGAGGGAAGCCCCTGATGCTTTCGCCCTTAATTGCCTTAATTAGTCCATTACCCTCCTCTAGGGGAATTTTCGCCAGAAAGAGAAGATGTCATCCCTTGAAACGTTTGACTGGTAGACCAGAAACTCCACTGTCAGCTTTTTTCTTCTTTTTTTTTTTTTTAAATATATTCTAAATTGAACTATCATATTGACAAATTAACATGTAATCCTATTGCTCTAATTCAATCATTTGCCTGTGCATTAGGATAAGAACGATTTGCATAACAGTCTCCAGTCTTCTGTTTAGAAACAAAATATTTTGATATTTGCTTGCGCTAAGTGGGATCAAACTGCGAACAGGCTGGCGAGTAATCCCGGGGGATCTGCACCGACTCTGGCACTGCCGGGCAGCCGCAGCTGCTCCCCTTCCCTGCAGGCTGCCTCGCAGGGAGCTGGGGCCCGCTGGTAAATGTCCCTCCTTGGGAAATTTGAAGAAAAAAGAGGAAAATGGCTTGCTTGCCCAAGTCAGGAGTGGTTAGGCGCCACTTGCCCGCATTTATCGTGGGCTGCACTGCTGATAATGATTGTTTTAGCAAGTCAGCCTGTACGCACAGTGCTTTCCTTCCTCAGAGCAGAGTGAGTCTGTAAATGAGTTGTAAACCTTTCATTGGACTGGCAGGATGGGCAGGTTTTTGCTTTCATGGGGATGGTCGCCAAAGAGCCCTCTGCATCGGATTTTCCTGGCGAGGGCAGGAAGTGTTTATTCCCTGCCCGAGGGCTGGAGGGCTCGGCGCAGGTCAGAGTTGCTGCAGGTCCCCTGCGAAGCCTGTCACTGAGCTGGGGGTGCCCCTGCCCCATTGCCCCAGCAATCCTTCCCCCATAAGCTTTGTTGAGCAGTAAGCTGAAGCGCAGGTCTTACCCCACCTTCCCTGTGCATCACTTTGGAGTTCTGCAGGTGTCGTTCTTCCACTTCACCCACTTCATCAGTTTCTTCTGCTAGGCATTCCTCTTTCATTTAGTAGCTAGGTGTCGTGGTTTAACCCGGCTGGCAACTCAGCACCACGCAGCCGCTCGCTCACTCCCCCCTCCCTCAGTGGGATGGGGGAGAGAATCGGGAAGGAAAAAGAAAAAGGTTAGAGCTGTGGGCTGAGATAAAGACAGTTTAATAAGAGAAAATAATAATAATAGTAATAATGAGAATGATAACAGAATATACAGAATATACAAAACGAATGAGGCACAATGCAATTGCTCACCACCCGCCGACCGATGCCCAGCCCGTCCCGAGCCGCGATCAGTCCCCGAGCAGCGAGCAGTCTCCCCACGACCGACCGACCTACTAACCCCCCGAGCATGACGTTATATGGTATGGAATAGCTCTTTGGTCAGTTTGGGTTAGCTGTGCTAGCTGTGCTGTACTCCCAGCTTGTTATGCACCTGGCCGAGCAGGAGAAGCTCAAAAAGTCCTTGAGTAGTCTGAGCACTACTTGGCAACAGCTGAAAACATCAGTGTGTTATCAACATTCTTCTGGTACTAAATCCAAAACACAGCACTATGCTAGCTTCTATGAAGAAAATTAACTCTATCCCAGCCGAAACCAGGACACTAGGTTTTGTATATACCATGGAGCACTCTGTAGAAATTTCACATTCATTTCCTGTGGCTGGCGGATAACATTTTCCTAACTGATTAAGTATCCAGACTCTTACAAAGGTAGAGCTGCCGTGTCACATGCCATATATGACTTTAGGCACCTGCAAAATTGTGGCCCCTTGTGGCAGATCAGTAACTTCAGATCAATAGGAAAATCACTTTTTCTCCTCTCTTTCTGTTATACCTTTATTTTCCAGTGTCCAAATGCTTCTCAGGGAGGCATGTTCAGAGAGCTGTCATTCCTCTAACACAAACTTGTATTATCAAAGTAGTTCTGCGGGTAGTACTATGAAAATACTAAAATGAAATGCAAATCTAGACATTAAAGACAACTTCCTTAACAACCGACGGTAGACTTCTCCAACCTTTCCTTTTTTAAATTGTACTTCTTTTCCTAGGAAAGAATATGGAGATAAAGGAATGTTTCTGTGAAAAGCCTGGTTTTACAACCCTCCCCTGACTTTGGTGTATCTCCTCCTGAGAAGGTCAGTGAGATCACACCATCTGCGGATGTGCACACCGCGTGATGTTCTCCATTGTATCTTAATACATGTTTTTCAATTAGGATGTATAGTATGTATTTAATTCAAATTAATACCCTGTGAGGGAAAAAACTCTGTGGATGTTTTAATTTCCCAGAGGCTATCAATAGGCTGGCGATTGCTTGTTTAAAGAGTGTATTTCAATTTTTTCTCCTCTCTGCTGCTGTATTGCACGCAAACACTGTTTCCAAAGCTAAGTAAACTCCATTTTTCATTTTGAGGATAGTGCTGGGGTGTCTCTGTCTGCATGTCTTCCCTTCCATGAATTCCCCCATGCTGGTGTTTTAGCAGTTTTAGGTGGAGGTAGTTGGAGCAGCTGACCCAGCCTGGGTCTGGGCAGCCCTGGAGAAGGGGGGCTGGCTCCAGGGCTTGGGGACTGCCCGGTCCTCATGTGGTTTGGAGTTTGGGGCTTCACCCCGCTGCTGGCTCCCTCTGTGCTCCTGAGTGAGGGGAGGAGCAGAGAAGGTGACGGGTCTCTTCTGAAGCCCCGGGTCTTTCCCAGGGATGCTGTGGCACTGAATACCTCTGTCTCTCAGTTAATACCTCCGGTGCTTTCAGCCGCAGGCAGCGCCGTGCCCCGACAACATGGGGGAAGGCATCTGCAGCGGGCTCTGGGTGCTGATGGTGCCGACCCTGCTTGTCGCACAACTGCTGCTGACAGCACGTGTCCATGCATCTCACTGTCCCGGGGGGGGGACACAGCCATGTCCCGGGCCCAGGCCGTTAGCTGCGCTGCATAAATCAATACCTGTGCATGGATCACGTAGTTTTTTCTTCTGCACTAGAACCTATGCAGGGACACAAAGCAGTCCCTCTGGCTCACAAAGGGTTAATATTTTCAGTCCCGGGCCCTTTATTTTATTTTCACAGCCTTAGTTGATAGCATAAAGTCCCCAAACTGCTGGCAGCCTTTACTGAGATAACTGCACAATGAACCTATCTGCACATCAGGTAAAGCCGACAGTAAATTTACAAGTACTCCGTGGGACATGGGGCCTCCGTGCTGATAACCAGCTTTGGCATCGAATAGGAGCTGCACATTTATGCCTGCTTTGTTGTGGTTTTTTTGTTTTGGTTTTTTTTTTTTTTCCCCCTGCAGATAACAGCTCACTGTGGGAAAAGGCAAGGACTACTGCCGGAGCATGCTCAGCGCCCTTGAAAACACATCTGTACTCTGTCTGAGCTCTCCCGCCTGGTTTAGTCAGTGCTGGTGTTTGTTCCTCTCTCTTTTTGTGCCTCTCCTCCCTTGTCTCAGCTAAACCATTTCACAGCTTCTCTGTGTCTTACGGGCCAGAGATAATTTCTATTGAAACTGGTTGAGTTGCACCAATTACGAGATGTTTCGCCGTGGCGCTCTGAGTTTAATCTGCGTTGATGTTAAGATCCTCGTCTCTGCTGAATGCTTGCTGGGGTGTGAAGTGTCTGCTTAGCTGTTATGTAAAGAAATACATATTAAGGTGGTTAGTGTAATCACATAATCTTGACAGACATCGGTGGCGCAGTCACAGTTCCATATTTTGTGAAGACGGAGGGTATGTAAACAGGCAGGCAGCAAAGGGAAGACAGGCACGTCCCTGCTGCTGAGGGATGTGTTGTCAGGACTGTGTTTCCAAAGTCAGTTTTTGGAAACAAGCATATGGACGTTAGCTATCTGTGAGCGTAATGATCGGGGCGGAGCGGGGGTGCGGTGAGGGATGATGACTCTATGATGTCCAGTGCTTCCCAGCTGAAGGGGCGGAGGGCGGCTCTGCAGGTGATCCAGTGCCCAGGGCAGGGACAGGGACAAGGGCTGGTGGGGTGGAGGAGGAATGTGCTCTGAGCTGGTGGGAGGCAGTGGTCTCCGTGCAGTGGGCAGGGACTGTCCCGCAGCATGGCCAAAGCTGGATGGAGTTTGACTGGGGGAGCTGGGGCCCCCCAAGACAGTGCAGGGAGGAGGGTGTTGAGAAGAGTTTTAGAGCATCCTTGTCGAGGTTCTCAGCATGGAGTAGCTCCTCCAGGTGCATCTGGTGACCAACTGGCCATCTGAATTTGTTAGTGCCTTTGAATGGCAAGGGAACGTTTCAAGCCGTCATGCTGCACAATCTGCAGCAGAGTTGATCCCAAATGTACACAGTTCTTTGAAAAGTGTGTGCAGGAGCAGGAACAGGGGCGGGGGTGTGTGTATGTGAATGTGCATGGGGAGGCCACTGCGGATGCAGCTTTTGCAGGAGTCCCTCTCCCCGTGCTGCCTGGCAGCGCTGAGCAGCGGAGCCTGCCGGTGATTTCTTCCACAAGAGGAACACTGAGAGATTCAGCTAATTGAGCTCAACTGCCGAAAGGGGAAGACTTTCCTCAATCCTTCCAGTGCAGAGAGCTGACCAAGGCCACGGGCTTGCTTTGTTTGCCCCCATATGTGCAGGGGTCTGGTGCTGTCACCCCCAGCTCTCTGGATTAATTTTACCCACAGAGACGCCAGCCCAGCAATGGCAATAATTTGCATTTGTGGGAGAAGTGCAGGCTGGAAATCTCTCTAAGCATTTTAGTCATGCAAAACTGCCACCTTTGATTTTCAGAAAGCTGCTACCCCCTTACCATCTGCTCCTGGTGCCACTTCCCTCCCTGGAGATACCCAACAAAATAATAATATGGATTTTTGCATGTGAAGATAGAGATAATCAATAGCAATCCTTCCCAGGGCAGCGGCACGGTATGAGAAGCACAATCTGTAACATTAGAGTACAGGAGGCTCAAGAGAGGCAGGAGCAATACCTTGAACTTCCTCGCTGCCCACTTGTCCGAAGATAAATCCCAGTGCACCAGCAACCCTCGCTGCTGTGTTTGTGGTGTGTTTCCCCCGGTGCAAAATGAGAGCAGAAAAGGCTGACCTACCCG
>NW_009258966.1:2124449-2141874 GCF_000687185.1 Egretta garzetta | reverse complement strand
TCTGTTTCTTCTGTTTCTTAATGACCTCTGTTACACTGTCAAGGTCTGCGGTGATTTGCTACCTGAGTGCCAGTCAGGCCAGCTACATCTATTGACTGCTTTATTGTATGCATCCAGGATGTCCTCCACCCGCAAAGGATGCAGGGAACTTGTATAATGCAAGTATGAGGAACTTCTTTGGGCCAATTCCTATATTTAGGTATTTCTGCCTCACCCTCACCCGAACTCCCAGTATACATCGCCAACATTTCTGAGATTTCTGGAAGGGATAACATCAGCATTGGATAATTACAGTGAAAAGCCCAGCGCATCTACATATTTTGTCTAAATTATTCAAGAATGCAAGAGTGTTTTTTGCAGCATGAGCGAGCTCTGAATCTGCACGTGTGTGAGCCTGCCGGCGTGATGGAGTAACGGTGCACAGAGCTTTTGGAGGAGTCGCTCCTATTTTCCTTAAGCTGTCACTGTTGATGATGAGAAGGCAAAAATATTTCTAATTTCTTTTTCACTTTGCTGGTGGTATAAAACAAGCCATCCCACCACCCCAAGATGCTTTTTCTGTGCTCCCCTGTCACAACAGAGGAATAAAACTGGAATACCTCAAACGATTCTATGAAAGTCTTTCTCTCTCTCCCCCTCCCTGTCAGAAGGCAGTCAGAGATGGCTTCCAATTCTTTCCTCGCACACCATATTAAGCTCTTTTTGTGTTTGGAATTAATTGTGATAAGTTGACAGAGCTCCAGAGATTTCTGAAAAATAAATCAAACATGTTGTCAGTTTGCTCTGAATTTTCCACACCTCTTCAGTGCATGTTGAAGCAAAGACCTTTTAAGTATGTTGTAATCTGGTATCAGACATTTCTCAAATTAGCATCTTCTGTAGCGTCGAGCATGAGTTAGAATTCTGTTGATACTTATTTTTGTACCTAAGCCGGTTATATGTTACATTTAGGTGTATGCCATTGTGTCCATTTGTGTGGATTTATTTTCAGCAAGTGAAATGTATGCCGTTCGAGGGATTTTGCTAGCTGGCAATGTTCACTTGGGTATGCATGGATGCGTAGTGGGGAAGGTGTCTTCTCATTTTAATGTATTACCCTTTGGATAGGTCTTAATTTGCTTCACTCTGTATACAGGGTTTAAATACATCTCAAAGTAATTCTTTTGCCAATGAAATTCTCTTCACAGGATAGAACCACACAGTGAAATAATGGTAGTTTCAGTAAATTTATGTTAAAGTTAGCATTAGCATTTCTAGAATGCCTTAATATTTCTGTGGTGCTTAGGTGTCACACTTCATGCCCTTATTTTTGCATATTCTCACTTCCATCCTCCCAATAACACGTGTTATTGTTTGAGGGAACTTTACAAGAGGATCTGTACTCTCAGTTCACCCACCGCATGCTAGGTAATAACATCAAAGAAGCCCACGCTTGTGGAAATAAACTGACTTTCTGTTTAGAGCAATATTTATAGAGATGTGAAAACCGCAGCCAGTGCTCTCCCTGCCTGCCTGAGGCTGGGCTTTCTGCTGCTTCTGGCTTCTCCCCTCTGGCACTCTCTGCTCCGCCCTCCAAATTTTATCCAGTGCTCTAGCAAGAAGGGGGCTTTCCAGCTCTTTGAGCCTGGTGCTTGTTTATGCCACAAAGGCACAAATGTTCGTTCATCCTCTTGCCTGGGTTTGGCCCGAAGAAAGCTGCTTTGGGAGGGTAATCTCAGGCTGCTGAGTGGCTCATTACAGCTGTGGCCGGCCGCAAGCCAGCACTGTGCCGCACACTTCTACCCTGTGTGGGTATTGATGCTTGAGTGCATCTGCGGACATATGGGCTAGCTTCAAATTTAAGGTGCAACTGGGGACAGACGCCTCAAGCTGAAAGGTGAATGCTTTGGGGGCTGGGTGAGTGTATGCCCCCTTCTTTACCTACAGGAGTAGCTGATTAGCTGGCCAAGTCCAGGAGACAATGCTTGGAGTCGCAAAACTGCTGAACAATGTTTGTTTTGATTAGAGGGTGGCAGGACTATCTCAGGAACACATCACAGGGAAGAGGAGGGAGGCACAGATGTACCAAAGCGAATGCTAGACCCCCCTTGGAAAACATTAACTGGAGGAGCTCCCGTGCTCTACCAAGGTTGGGTGCTCTCCAGCCAGCTCTGGAGAAACACCAGAAAAAAGGGAGAAACAGAGAGACGTTTCATATTTTACTAGCTGTATGTTAAGAACATTTTCCCTTCCTTTCTTTACCTACATCTTCAAAAGAATAAACTGTCCCATCTATTTTGAAGGTAGTGATTAAATGTTTCTGTATTAATGCAGCTTGATTTAAGGGAGATATGAGAGTCACTGGACAACAAGCTGTCTTCCACTAAAGGGCTGCCAAATCCATACTGAGACGCAGTAGCGAGTGTCCATCTCCCCTCTGTGTGGCTTTTGCTTGGTACCCTTCACGTTAGCAGGGCTCAGGAGAGAGGAAAGCCCCTCGCCAAGAGTGGTACCCAGGAAGGTTTTGTGGCACACTTCCAGCTCCTTGTATCTGTGTGTACATCCATCACGGCATGGCTTGGCCACAGGACCTCTCCCCAAGACAGAAACAATGAGTTTCCTGGGCTGGCAGCCCCAAGGCAGCCAAGCCTAGCAGAAATCTCAGCTTGTGGCTAGATGTCATGCCTGTGCCTCGCACTGACTGCCACAAACGTACAGGAGACCCTTGCTGTGGGAATGTCTGCCCTCTTATTTGGCTATCCCTGGGGATGTGCATGGGCTCATGTGAGGCTCCAGTCACCATGCAGGGAGCTGAGGGGCAGATTTTGTTCATCATGGGGTAAAGGCAAAAACTGCACCATCGTCAGCCAAGCAGGGATCATCGTTTGATCTGAGGAATGTATCTGGCTCATTTTCCTTTCACAAGCATGTCTCAGTACATGTGGTATTTGCTATGTCACCTAGTAGTTGTCACTGGCAAGCTAAAATCATGGTCTACTGTGGAGCAGATGAAAAGATAGTCAGAAAAGCATCTGGCAAAAGATGTGCCCATGATGCAGGGTAAGACCCTGTGGGTTGTGTCTAGATGTCATGCCTGTGCCTCGCACTGACTGCCACAAACGTACAGGAGACCCTTGCTGTGGGAATGTCTGCCCTCTTATTTGGCTATCCCTGGGGATGTGCATGGGCTCATGTGAGGCTCCAGTCACCATGCAGGGAGCTGAGGGGCAGATTTTGTTCATCATGGGGTAAAGGCAAAAACTGCACCATCGTCAGCCAAGCAGGGATCATCGTTTGATCTGAGGAATGTATCTGGCTCATTTTCCTTTCACAAGCATGTCTCAGTACATGTGGTATTTGCTATGTCACCTAGTAGTTGTCACTGGCAAGCTAAAATCATTGTCTACTGTGGAGCAGATGAAAAGATAGTCAGAAAAGCATCTGGCAAAAGATGTGCCCATGATGCAGGGTAAGACCCTGTGGGGTGGCTCCCTGGGAGAGGAGTGTGGGAGAGGCTCCCCGGAGCCCTGGACAGCCTCAGGGGCTGCTGCCTGGGGGCAATGAGGTGCTGGGGAAGAGCATCTGGGGATGGTGCAACACTTGCTATGAGATGTCTGTAGGGCAACTGCGGGGTTGTGCAAGCTTTATGACTGGGGAAGGACCAGAGGTAGAGAAAGGGAGGGATCAAGGTGGATTGAGAAGGAACAAATGAAGGAAAACAGGGAAGAAGGGACAGGAGGGGTCACATGTATGTGAACAAGAACAGTGAGTGCACTTTTCCCGGGTGATCAACTCCATTCTATGTGTGTGTGTATGCAGGGGGTGTGAGTGCCAGCTGCGGGAGTCAGACCATGGTCAAGGGGTCACCTGCCCGGCTGGGATGCTGGCACCTGGGGAGACCAGGGTGTGTGGCCCTTTTCCTGGGGACTTGTGTGTGTCTGTGTATAAGGGGCTCTGATTACCAGGAGCTGGAGTGGTGCTGTGGCTTGTAAGGCAGCCAGGGAGGCTGCAGATCCAGGACCAGATACTGCAGAGTCTGCATGTCCAAGGCTACTTACTGGAAGGAGGCCATCTGCACACTTCCCATTTGGATGAGCACTCTGTGCCTATTGGGAATACAGGCTCAGCCTTGCTGCTGGGTGGATCTGGGGACACAGAGCAGCAGCAGCAGCCTCGCATCTGTCGAGCTACCTGCTCAGCAGCTCTGAACACTGGTATTATTCGGTAATTCACTGATTACCTGAATATTGGAGTAGTGATCATGCTTATCAGTGTTGCTGCAAGGAGGTTGAAAGTCTCATTAGCATTCCACATAATGTTGACAAATTAGAGATATGGACTGAAAAAAATAGGATATAACTCAATAGGGATTAATCTAAAGAATAATGCAGGGAATAAACCAGCTTCACAAACAATAGTGGGCAAAAATATGGCTTTCAAAGGAAATAGACAGTAATACACAGCCACAGTGTTGAGTGACAACCCACCTGCTTACAGTACATGAACAGGACTGTAAGGAGGCGTGATATACATCTTTACCCATCACATATGTCTGCTTTACACAGAAAACAGTTCCTTGAACTACTGGGTCCAATTTCAAACACCACACCCCCAAAACAGGGTATCTGACTTGATTAGAGCCAAGAGGATGGTGGGAGTAGTACAGTAGACTAGAAAAGATCAGAAAAATTGGACAAACTATGCTGCTTTATCTAGAGGAAAAAAAGCCCAGCTGGAGATAGGATAGACTTGAATCCAAAACAAGTTGTGGTGGAGGGACTGTTTGCACTTGATGTTCTTGGACAGACAGGACAACTTAACTGCCTCAAGACTAAACCTTAGAGGAAACAGAAAGAGGAGGAGGGGTGAGGCCATGGGGCAGGCTGCCAGCCCACAGGGCTCATGGGGTCTCGGCAGGCATCCCCTGGCAGTGGCCCTGGCACACAACGTCCCTCACAGCCTATCATCCTCTGTGGACATCTTGAGGAGGCCACATCCCCCAGTGTACACATCCCGTTCCTGGAAACACAGGCCAGGTGTCCCTGCCTTCGCCAGCAGAAGCATACAGACCACAGCAAGATTAGCGCAGGAAAGCACCAGACCTCCCAGGCTCACCACAGCCAAAAGTCATGCCTTTCCTCTAAAGCTTGGCCAATGTGATGCCTTGTGGGAAAGAGAGGGCTATGGAGAACAGCTACTGGCAAGAGACAAATGCATAAAAGTGTTTGTCGCCTCCAGGCTTAGTACATACATCGGGTACAAAGTACAGAGTTACCAACCCTTTGTAAATAAGTAATTAGGGCACTTAATGTAATTGAATAGCATAATGAATAGTAGCAATAGAAATGAATTGCAAAATATTTCTGTCCTTCAGAGAAATGCATAGGTATGCAAAAAGCACTTGCTGGTATATGTTACCACGTTTGTGAGTGAGAGCAGTTATCAGAGAGACAGAAAGAAATCTTAGGTTTTCCACACTGGTGTCCTGCCGGGGCAGATTTGGTTCCAGCAATGCACTTTACAGTATTCTGTTACAAGAACTATGAAAGGTAGATGAAATATATACTTTTTAGACATAGGTCCAAGAGCCTTGGTGGGTGTAGGCTGACAGAGCACCACTGAAGCCAGCAGAGGTACGCCAAGTTACTCCGACTGAATTAGCTAATGCACATGCGGGTCAGATCCCGCTGTGTCCCCCGTGACTCTGCCAGCTCAGCAGATTTTTTCAGGGGTAGGAAAAGCCGGCGGCAGGTTAGGGCTGTGTCCTGCCTCCATCTCCCCCTCCAGCACTGCCCTTCCTTTTGGTTTCTCCCTGGCTCGTTCCCCTGGCCATGTAACGGGGTGGCACTTTCCTGCCTCAAAAGCTGTTGTTGAGGGTCAGCCCATTAAAAGGATCATGAAGCGATTGGTTATTGTGAGGAAAGAAACCATTTAATTAGCTAATGTGACTCTTGGAAGTTGTTGCTGGGTATCAGAGGGTTAGCTGAAACAACTTCTGTAGGCTGAAGTGCAAGGATGTGGTTCCTGGTGTGTAATTAATGTTTACAGAAGTTTCATACGCCTAGCTCCCAAATATTCATGAAGTATAGCCCTAAGAAAAGCATGTGTGTCTGGGTAGTTAGCCACTCCAGCTTTTTCTTTAATTAAAAATTACCCTTTTTCCCATTAAAATTTTGTCTCTTGTGTTTGCTGAAGGCCTAATTCATCCTCTCTTCAACTGTATAGCCTGCTGTTCACTCTTGGCTGTAATCAGTTCAGTGTATGGAAGGATGGGGAAATCGGGCCCAAAGGTGTCCTTCTGCTGGAAAAGCAGGCAGTCTTTCTACCTGCAGAGAGGTCATCGCATAGAGTTACCCCTCTAGCCTGGGCCCAGCTTTTTGCAACCTCCTGAGCTGCTCACCAAGCCTATGTGTCCTCCAGGAGCCCAAGACGTTGCTCCTCACAAGGACTGAGAACACCACAAGTGAGTTGGCTGCTTAGTATGTTTGGAGCTGTATTTTACGTGTTTTAATATGGTTCCCTAGGGTAACGTATATAATACTGGTTTATTTTACGTATAATCTTCTTTGCAAGCTACAATTACAGATTTCTGTAAAGTTAAACAATGCAGTTGTAATGCAGAACAATAAATAATATCTGAGTGGGTGAGAAATTGAGATACAGGTGAATGAGAAAATACATGCTTTCAGATGAGATTTGAAGAGATGGGGAGTCAATGTGGCATGTGACTGTATTCTTTAATCTTCACAAAGGAACCTGTGCTCCAGAAGGATTTTACCTTTTAGTTACTAGAGTTTCTCCTTTAGGCTACAGAGGATAAAAACCACCTGGAGTCCTGGGCTATAGCCAGGCTGCAAGCAGTCATCCCACAATACTGTTCGTCCTGGGGTTGTGCAGGACCAGAAGCATCTTAAGAGATTTCAGAGCAGAGCAGGATATAAAAGAGATTCCTTGAATAAGAGATGCAATTTGGGGCAGAAAACATCCTCCTTTCCCCAAGGTGCAGCCTTGCATTGGGAGGGGTCCTCAGAAGAGCATCGCTCCCTCTGGTCTCTAACACCTTAGCAGGTGATGTGAGTGCTGCAGCTCAAGTTGCAAAGATGGGAGAACACTCAAGCTGGTGTTTGGAGTGTGCATACATGCACATACATCATGCACACAAGCCCTGAAGCCTATATTGAATGGCAGAGGACCAAAGAATGAATTTCTACCATTCAAATAATGAAAATTTTATTGTTTTTTCTTTTAAATCTAGGCTACCTGAGGTTTATTTGGACTAAGATTAACAGCCAAATAAAATAATATGATGAAATAAAATTAAGACTGCTAAATACAAGAGCATTTGGCAAATGTCTGTTTCGTAAAACAAAGGGGTGTGTAATTTCTATCTGACCCATAATTTTGGTCTAACAGAAAAGACTCACTTGATTTAACAAAGAGCTAATTCAATATATTTGTGAAGTGTAAAAATCTAGGAATAAAAGTAGCGTTGTTTCATGGAAGTTTTCAAAGGAATTAGTATTTTTTTCTTCCTTCTCTTCAACTTTTATCTGAATGTTGGCTGAAGTATTTCAGGACTAGGTTAAACATTGTTTGAAATGTCCTTTTTTAAAGCTCTCCATCCCCTAGGTTTTTACTGTCATGTCTTTGAATGAATGCAGTTTCTGCTTCTAAGTAAATGAGATGTCTTTGAACTGTTCCTGTTGCGTGGTTTGTTTGTGTGCTTTTATAGGCTAAAAGCTGTCTGCATTCACACCTAACTGTGCTGGAAATGTATTATTTTCCCTGAAATAAGCTCTTTGGGAGCTTTCTGTCCTCCCAAGCCTGGAGTCCCTCAGGTATTTTATCCTTTAAATAATCCCTCCCAGCGGATGAAAAATATTTTGTAGCTTCCCAGCCAGGAGGTCCTCTGGTGGGACCAAGGCACAGGAGTTTCCCCTTGACCTGCGCCCCCTCCCCACCACCCTTGGGTCTCCAGGGCAGGACTGTGTCCCAGCACTTCGTACAAGCCACTGGCCATGTCACGGGGCTTTGAGCACCGCCATTGTGTGTGTTTAGACATCCTCCCCCCACCCATCCTCTGCTTCATTTTCCTCCTTAACTGGGACATGCCAAAAGGCAGATGACAAGCCTCCTGATGGCCTGGGCTGCTTGGCAGGGGGTCCCGCATGGGCTTTGCAGCCCCCAACTTCTGCCATCCTTCCTGTGCTTGCAGTGAGCAGCTGTACAAAGAGTTCCCTCTGGCGCAGCCTGCAAGGAGAGGACAGGCTGCAATCCTGTCCGGGCAAGTGGCAAAATGCACCCAGCAAAACACGTTCAAGCCCTCCGGGGACCAGCGATCTGGTTACAAGAACCACATAAGTCCCCTGATTTTCTTATGGGGAGCCTGGCTGCAGCTGCCCGTGCCTGCCCGTGCCTGCTCTTGCCAGGGCCCCCGTCCCTGTGGGGAAGGGGTTCTGTGAAGCGGGGCTGTGGGGGGCTGTGGGTCTGTGTGTCCTGGCCCCTGTATGTGACAGTGGGGGGCAGCGCAGGGACGAGATTCATTAACGGCACGGCCGCTGTGCGGAGGACTCGCTTTTCCAGTGACTTAGCCCGGGCAGTGTGATTTGACGCAGAAAGCTGTGCCTCACCTAGCTGATGCTTTATTAGGCGCTTTCCCAGCTCGGCTTTGCATGGTTAAACAGACTTTGAACCCTATTACGTGACCTCTCGGGTCCCTGCCTGTCAATTGAGTGGCTTCCCACATGCTGCTCTCCCCATTTACAGCTAGCACCAGACCTTGCCCTCTTCGAAAAGCATCGTGTGAGTGTGACCTACTGCTATTTTAAGCGAAACTCGGCTGTTACCAGTTATTCCTACCCATACCCCTCATTTACAGAGAGCAGGCAAAAGCAGATGTGATCACAACCTGCATTTTCCCTCCTTTCCCCCAAAGCGGTCTGAAACCCAAACCTTGGATTTATCTCCTCACCTATATACACACTGAGAAAGCGAGATTATTGTTTTCAAATTGGCCTTACCCTGCTTAGTTTGGCTTGCGCCAGTGTGCAGCACTCTGTTAAGCACTATTTATATTCAAGGCCACCTATGCAGGCTGGCTGGAGGAGAAAAGCCATAGGGATACTTCTCCCTCGTATCTGTCCCTGGGATACTGAGGCTATAGGTGTTTGCTCCTATTATGCAAAGGGGTGGAAAAAAGAAAAGAACTGTCTGGGAGACTGCTAGGGCCCCATCCTCCTCTCCTCTAGTATTCCCTCCTAGCTCCTGCAGCCCCAGGTGTCCCTGTGCCGGGAATCACATGCGGATCCTATGCTTGCATTTCTGAAGGGCTGATGTTTGCATTGTAGGGTCCTTCATGCCCTACTGCAATTTATGTGTTAAATAGTAATAAGATGGTGAATTAATGATGCTTATTCCTCCTATTACATGCAACACAATCATTCAAAAAGACCTAAGCAAATAAAGCTTTTTAATGTGAGAAAATTATAATGACATCAATATTTGAAGTGAATTGTGTTCTTTTCAGTGAGTCTGACGAAGGAATCTGAGAGTGTTTTAGATATGTATAGTTTGTGCCTTTGAAAGGTAAAATGAACAATCCCTATAGTCATGTTGATTGCTTTTTTTTTTCTTTTTTTTTGCACAGCTACAAGACATTAATGGTAAGTGAAAATACTGTTGATTTGAAAACAAGCAGGAACATTTTTTTTCTGTTCTGATAACTGGTTCATTTGAGATGCACAGCAAATGCCAAAAGAAAGTAATTTTTCATCAGAAGTATTGCTGTTGAGGGAGCTGCAATATCTAATCTTTTGACCACGATCGCTGTTTGTACTCGTGCGCGATACAAAATAAAGTCAAGAGCACTTTCACCTACCGCTCTGGCATATTGCTCTGACATCGCTTGTCCACCCCACAAAATGTTTGGTGTGTCAGCAGGATGTAGGTATCCTGCTCTGGGATCCCCTCAGCATTGCTCCCTGTGGAGAAAAGCCTATGTGGCGAAAGCTGAGGAGACTGGTGTTTGCATTGCTGTGCATTTTATTGCCTTATGTTTACGTGATGAAACAAAGACAAGGCTAAACCTGCATAGCAGTGCTGTCAAAAACGTCTTCTGAAGGATGCCTTTTTTATCTTTTTTTGTTTTTCTTTTTTTCCTTTTCTTTTTCAGCTGCATGTTTTGGGAAGGGGAAACATGAATAACATGTTTCCTTTGGGTCTGAAATGCCTTGTGCACTCCCAGCCCCTTTGGCGGGGGCTGCTGCCACTGCCCGGGACTGGAGCTGCAGCTTTCTGTGTTTGGAGAAGCCCCTCCTGTCCAAGGCAGAAGGCGGGGTCTCTGCCTTATTTTAAATGAGCTGGTACAGTAGGGCTGTGTGGACGAAGAAGTTGCAAATTTAAAACTTTCTGTATATAAAAAAAAAAAAAGGAAAATACCAACAACAACCCTCTTAATGGCAAAGGTAACCTTGACGAGCAGATGAAGAATTGCTTTCTGAGTTGCTCAAAACTACTGTTGTATTTAAGGAACTGACTTGATTGCATAAACTTCATTAAAAGCTGTTTTTTTGTTTCAGTGCTGCTGCTGCAAGATCAAGGTCAAAGGCTCAGTCTCTGGGTGCAAGACTGGGGGCAGGGGAAGTGGGTTCTGCTCTTGGCTTGGCCATTAATGGGATATAAAACCTGAATTAAGTCCCTTCATCTCTGTTTTGCCTTCCACCTCCTTGGATTTCTGACCTTGGTGGGTGCAGCTTTGATATAAGCAACAGCATCTCAGCAGAGCCCCGCAGAGTTTAAGCAATATGCATTAAGCCTGGCCTCCGGTAAATCACAGGCTATTAAGTTGTCTGGTGGCCACCCTGCTCATCCTGCAGGCAGAGGTTTTAGCCAGACTGAGCCATCTCACACCCTAAAAGTCACATCCCAGCAGCCAGACAGCACACAGCCCAGGCTTTGCACGCTGCAGAGGCATTGGGACGATGCTATGACATCACTGGCAGCCAGACTGTGTCCTTTGGCAAGGCCAAAAAATCACCCCCGCTCGCTCTCCCGCATGCGCTGGCCATGACCACCGCTGTGTTTTCCTACAGAGGCATGGGTCCCCACTACCTCCCTTCAAGGTGGGGTGCATGCTGGGCCTGATGGCATGTGCAAGCCAGCCTTTCCCTGTATCCCGTCTGAATTATCCAGTTGGTTCCCGCATACCCAAAAAATCATCAGAATGTGGCATTCAGCTCAGCTCAGTGAGCAGCCACAACCCATCCTGCTCGCTGCTCAATGTTGGGCAATCAGTACAACATCTGCAGACGTTGCCATCAAAAATTTTATATCAGCTTTTGGAATATTGATTAAAAACAAATTAAATAATGTTGGCCCAAGACCCAGTCCTGTGAGAACCCTGCTGGATCTAGCCCCATTAGTAACCATACTTTAAGATCTACCAGAGAGCCAGTTTGTAATTTATATTCATGCACAATTAATGCAATATTGTTTTGGAACAAAAATGCCCATGTCTAGACTTTACTGGTGTTTGAAAATCCTGGAGCACAGCATCTGCAGATGGGAATTTTAGCATAAATCAGAACGTGGTCTCAAGGCAAGGCCTCCTACCATGCTCTTATCCCTCTCACAATGATATGTGAATGTAAATACGGCAAGCTGTTGTATCGGGTCTGCTAACAGTCACAGGGGTCTGCACTGTGGTTAAATGAAGGCTAACTAACAGGGGAGGGAGGCTCACCGCTTCTAACATTTTCTCTCAAACTTATCGTTTTCTTTCAGGCTACTCTTTGGTACCTTGGTCTGACCTAAGAGATGCTGAAGGCTTGCGTGATGCCCATGTAAGCCCTAGCAGGGACACTCAGGACACGGAACGTGTTGCTGGTGCCTGTGGACAGGGCCATCGAGGAGCACAGCTGGCAGTGACAGTCAGTGGAGGCTGCCTCGCCTGTCTTATGCTCGCAGCGTAATTAGGATCGCATAAATGCCAGCCCTGTTAACAACCGCGGTGATGACTGTTGTATCAGAAAAATCCCCCCGCCGCCCGCCTCCCAGGTGTTTGCACTTACATATCACTTCCCATTAAAATGGTCTGCAGCAAGTGCCGGGGGTGTCAGAGCTGCGTGATGGAATTGAATTAGTTTGAATAACTGAATAAGTTTTAGATCGCGGACTGACAGCTTGTTCATATACATTTTAAATGCCCAGCAGCAGCTGCATAATTTGCTTTACCCAGGCACGGCTGTTCACAGCGGCACGGCAGGGCTGTACGCGGCTGCCGCTTACTTTTAACCTCGCCGCTCTCAGGATCCCTGCCTTGTGGGGGAAAGACACAAACTCAAACGGTGTAACTGCTAATAATTAACTTATACATTTCTTTCTTTCTTTCCTGTTTTTTGTTTTTGTTGTTGTTGTTTTGAATTTGAGAGAACTGAGAGGCCTGTAAATTTTCTCATGTACAGGGCAGCTTCAGGTTGCCTGGGAAATGCCTCTGCTGTGCCTTGCAGAAAACACCATATATTCTGATTTATTCTGATTCTGCCTCATCCTGCACAGCACAGGCATGGTGGTGAGGAGGGGGAAGTTTCATAAAGGCCTTTTGTGTATCTCGCTCTGAAATCTGGTATCAGTAGATGAAACGAAGACCGAGCAAGCAGATTTTGAAGAAACGTTTAATAATTTATGATGTACTTGGCACTTGCATAACACCTTTCATCCATAGTTCTTAAAAGACTTCAGAGATGTCAATAAATGATACAAACATAATAATGTCTTATTATAATAAAGCCATTTTGCATGTCCATAAACAGGAAGAAAATGCATTCCTAGCAAGATGAATTGTTTTATCTATAACCAAAAAAAGGGAGTCTGTAAGAAAGTGGGACATGAAAGCAGAAATCTTTGTTTCCATCTCTTCCTTGTAAACTTCTGGAGGAAATTCATAGCTTTAGGCAGAAGAATTATTTCATACTTTACCAAAAATACCTGCTTGACTGGCATCTATTATCCATGGTGCTTGTAAGGCCTCCTACACGTAGTGGATGTTTGCCCTCCTGCTTGGTAGCCTGCCAGCAGAAAGGTTTTTGCCTCTGTATAAAGCAGCCATGTGAAGCCTCTGTCTCTGAGATTAGGCTCATCTGCAAATATTTTCTTTTATATGTTACCAATAAATAAGATATTGTCTGTAAAGTCTTTTTCCCTCAAATGCAAAATGGGTGATGGATGGCCATAAAAATCAGAGCCACCGTAACCCCAGTCTCCCCTGGAGTTTCACTTTGGTTTAAAGATGGCATTATCTCCCTCCATCGTCTGACGTATATATAGGCAAGTGTTTGAGGTTCTGAAGCCAACATTTCCAACAGGTTTTCCAACTTACAGGCAGGAGTTTAGGCTTTAGTATGGCTTAAAGCAACACAGAGGGAGGAAGGCCAAGGCTCAGTGCATGGTACTGCCCCGGCAGTGTGCACTACCCAGAGCGACTGGTCTTGTTCACTTGATGCTGCTGTTTCCTATAGAAATGTCCTTTAACTGATGGCAAGTACAACAGCAGTTCATCAGGCGGCATTGTGGTGGATGTAGCTGCAGAGGTGGGTTCAGAAAAAGTCTAAAAAAATCCCAATGCCCTTTGGTGAGATTTTGAGGCTGTTTTACTGTAATCCTTCATCCTAAGCAGAGGATAATAAAAACACCTGAGTCTGGCTTGTGTGTATTTCTACTGCACATTGAATTAAATGAAAATGCAGAAATTAACTGGAACTATTCAGAAGGAAAACTCCGTAATGCACAAAGGTCTTCAAGTAAGAATGTTACATGCAGTACTTACCATTAAATACGTTGTTATTCACCAGTGCTTACCGCATAGAGGCATCTGAGATGTTACTGTGATAAGCTATTCTAAACAGATGGGTTAACTGTGGTTTCTTGGAAAATGCTTGGTTTTTAATTGCAGTAACATTACCTGCATTAATGGACGTGGTAGGATGTGGGTGAATGTGTACTTGTACTTAAGGCTGTCCAATATTTTCCACTGCAAGAAGCTGTTTGCTGCTGTTTGTCACCGGGCTTTGTCCAGCCGGAGCCCAGGGGCCTCAGGTAGGTGGGTGTTTCAAACCAGTGTTGCTTCTGAAGTGCCAAGAGCAGTGGTTTGTGCAGCCGCGGTGAGGCACCTTCCCCCTGCCCCACCTGAAAGCTTCTTAATGCCTTCTCATTTTGAAGCTTCAGGCATACTTTGCAACAGCGCAAGCTTTTGAAATGTAGTGGGGGATTAGGGTGGCGTTAGCCCGGTGAAAATCCTTTTTGCTCTGATTGAAACACACACTTCAGGAGATATGTAAATACATGGTCCGAGGACGTTTGTTAGCATCTGACAACAAATCTTCTTGATGCTCTCTTATGCAGACAGACAAGCTAAGTATGTACTTCACCATGTAGCTTTGCATTCCACTTTTGCTTTCCTGGCAATTTGCCTCTCTTCCTTTATGTGTTATTTGGCTCAGTTCTTGCCTCAGATACAGAAGCCCTCTTTTGTTTTCCTATTAAGCATAGGGTATTAAAAGAATACATATAAATATACAAATACCTGATGGGAGGGAGCCAGACTCTTCCCAGTGGTGTGCAGTGACAGGAAAGCGGCAATGGGGACACACTGAAATACAGGAAATTGAGTTTAAACAGAAGAAAAAACTTTTTTTTTTACTGTGGAGGCAATCTAACGCTGGAACAGGTTGTCAAGAGAGGCTGTGGCATCTCCATCTGTGGAGACGCTGGAAACCCAGATGGACATGGTCCTGGGCAGCCTGCTCTAGCTGACCCTGCTTGAGCTGGTGGGTTGGTCGAGGTGGCCTCTGGAGGTGCTGTAAGCCTGTGAATACATCTGGATTCTGTAACACGCATGAATATACATTGAAATATGATGACTTCATGATGTGGTCCAGGGACCTGGGTTTATCTCCACCAGCCCACGCTGCTGCCCAGCGGAGCCTGCCCAGCCTGTGTGTGGGTGTTATAGCTCTCCAGCGCTTCCTCTCTGGCACAGCCAGGGTCACAGCAGGAACCAAACACATCCTGAGATGAGTGGAAGGAGGAAAAGGATGTGGTCCAGCTCCAAGTTGCTGGGACTGAAGATCTTCCAGGCCTCCTTGGCAGAGCTGCCAGTCGGGGATGGCAGGCAGCCTCCTCCTCTCCCCTGGCGCCGAGGCACGAGGCTCACCGCCATGCACGGCAGCAAGGGAGAGCAGGAAAAGAAAGGCATTGCCATGTGCATTGTGCTGGTTATGCAGATAGCCGGCTGGCACTTCATCTGCAGGACCTTCCCAGCCCTCCCTAGCCAGGAGCACAGAACTACCCTGGGAAAGGGACAGCAGCCGAAATAGCTGTGCATGGTAGGTAGCCCTTCCATTCTGGCACTAGCTTCCACTTAAAATAAAAATAAACCCATACAACCCCTCCATAAATAAACAGAGAGAAAAGCTAAGTGAAGACCATCCAAGCTACTTTGACAGCAGCAGTACAGCTGATGACTGATTAGGGAGGTAGCTCACTGAAGCCCAATTATAATCTAGTGTTTAATTGCTCCTGGCCAGCACTAGCCCCCTGGGCAGGAGGCAGCTGGCTGCCTGCAGTCCTCATACCCTGGAGGAGAAGGGGAAAAAACTTTGCTGGCTCTGTGGGTTTTTTGTCTTTGGCACAATTTGGAAACAAATCACTCATCATTTTTATTGCTGTAAATGTTACCTTTTTTTTTTTCCTTTATGTGAGGCAGCCTTTAATTAGCTGCATGAGTAAGACCACACCATCTCTCTTAAAAGACTTAAATTCTAGCCTCATAAGGTTATTTCTTTTGTGGGAAGCTAGTGGGTTTTTCAGCCCCATCTACTCCTACCCTCCTCATGGAAGAGCCTGCTGCTGTGCCCCCCTCCTTGCTCTCCAACGTTGCTTCCTTCCATGCCCATGCCCTTCACATTTAATTTCTGAGGGAGAGGTGAGGTCTCTGAGACCCCTGGGCATCTTGCTGTGCCTCACCCCCAAGGCAATGCAGCCCCCTGTGCAGGGGGGAGACCCCACCTTGCCCCTGCCACCCCCAGGCAGCTCCTGGCTGCATCCCCCCAAGCATCCCTTTCCTGTCCCGGTAAAGCCATGTGGAGCTACGGAAGGTGCAAAGGACAACTTTCTGACACATTTTCTGCAGCTATCAAACCTCACTTTTGAAGGGACAAAGAGAGGAGGGAGAAAGGATTGGTCATCATCAGGTCTTGAAAAATAAGCTTCACAAATTACCACTGGTGAGAACGAGTTGCTGTACCAAGAACTGAATATATGCCATTAATTTGCTGTATATTATCAAGCTGAGTATTGTTTTTTAATGTATATAAAATATACATAACATATATGTAATATATCATGATCTTATGTATATCTTATGTATATATAACTTATATATCTTATATATAATATATAAATCATGGAAATATTTATACTCATCTTAAAATATTTTTTTATATATGTATCTCAGTAAAGTTGAAGTTTTCCGGTAAAATTGCTGCAGGACGGTTTCTGGGAGCAGAAATCCTATGGTGCTGGGGGCACCCCCTTGCCTGCCTGTCCCTTGGCATCTGGCCATGCTGTGGGTGTCAGGGCAGGAGCTGTGGGGCACGTGGGGGCCACTGCAGGCTGGCGATTCAGCCACGGTGGGTGGAAAAGCAGGTCTCCAGGTGAGGCAGTGAGGTGCTCTGTGGAGACGCCCCCGGGGGCGACCTACAGCCCTTGCCCCCCAGGGCAGCAGGCTACTCTCCTTCCCTGCTCTCACACCAGCAGCTTCCCTTTTTATTCTTCTTCCACCCTGCAGGAAGGGACATTTTTTTGTTTCCATCTCCTTTTACTTGAAACAGGATTTCCCACGTGCCTGCCCTGTTTGGAAATCCTTGAGAAAAGATAATTCTCTTTCTTTCAAAACGCCTTCTTTTTTCCCCTGTTCCTGCCATCTGACTCTGTGGGCTCTGGAGCTATGCCTTTTTCCTCAAAGCTGCCAGTTAAACCAGGCAATTCAGAGGAGAACGTGGATGAGAGTGACCTGGGACCTTGTGACTGCCCCTTGTCCCTGCTTCTGGTTTGCAGGTAGCTTGGGACAAACTGGCTTCAGTCCTTGCTTTGCCTGCTCATAAAATGGGTCATCCAGCCTATTCTGCATCAAAGCAGTCCCAGTTGGGCACATAGCAAGATAAGGGGGAAAGGAGAGAAAAGAAGGATTTAAAAAGGAACAGCCTGATTCAAACCTCTTCAGAACTACATGAAGGTTCCCTGCATTCTCCAAGTCAGGTTGAAAGCAGCTGTGGATGCCCACAGACTGTCAGGCTGGAAGGGAGCAAGAGCCACTTTTGTGCAACCACCGCTGAGAACCGTGAGCATCCTGGCCGGTGGCTGCTTCTTTGCCCCACCACCATCCCCCTCG
>NW_009258966.1:2119116-2124327 GCF_000687185.1 Egretta garzetta | reverse complement strand
CAGCGTGTGGGTGTCAGGGCAGGAGCTGTGGGGCACGTGGGGGCCACTGCAGGCTGGCGATTCAGCCACGGTGGGTGGAAAAGCACGTCTCCAGGTGAGGCAGTGAGGTGCTCTGTGGAGACGCCCCCGGGGGCGACCTACAGCCCTTGCCCCCCAGGGCAGCAGGCTACTCTCCTTCCCTGCTCTCACACCAGCAGCTTCCCTTTTTATTCTTCTTCCACCCTGCAGGAAGGGACATTTTTTTGTTTCCATCTCCTTTTACTTGAAACAGGATTTCCCACGTGCCTGCCCTGTTTGGAAATCCTTGAGAAAAGATAATTCTCTTTCTTTCAAAACGCCTTCTTTTTTCCCCTGTTCCTGCCATCTGACTCTGTGGGCTCTGGAGCTATGCCTTTTTCCTCAAAGCTGCCAGTTAAACCAGGCAATTCAGAGGAGAACGTGGATGAGAGTGACCTGGGACCTTGTGACTGCCCCTTGTCCCTGCTTCTGGTTTGCAGGTAGCTTGGGACAAACTGGCTTCAGTCCTTGCTTTGCCTGCTCATAAAATGGGTCATCCAGCCTATTCTGCATCAAAGCAGTCCCAGTTGGGCACATAGCAAGATAAGGGGGAAAGGAGAGAAAAGAAGGATTTAAAAAGGAACAGCCTGATTCAAACCTCTTCAGAACTACATGAAGGTTCCCTGCATTCTCCAAGTCAGGTTGAAAGCAGCTGTGGATGCCCACAGACTGTCAGGCTGGAAGGGAGCAAGAGCCACTTTTGTGCAACCACCGCTGAGAACCGTGAGCATCCTGGCTGGTGGCTGCTCCTTGCCCCCACAGCCATCCCCACGGTGCTCACAGCACCTGCCTCTTGCAGGGCCAGCCACAGGAGCAGCGTCGCCTCTCCATCCTTCCCCGTCCCGTGGGGTGAAAGCCCCACAGACCATGACAAATCCTGTTGGTCACAACTGCAGTACCAGCAATGCATAGAAGTCAGGAAAGACACCACGCTAGAGCACTGCCTGGGCGACCAGAGCTAATGGGAGGGCTTTTTTCATTTCCATTTTTAAAGCAATCACACACAGATGGGGAAAGGCCACATACATTTTTATCTAGACCAGGGGGTACTTTATTCTTTCTCTTATATGATGTAGTCACAGAATCTCTAAAGAGGATACATTGGTTTTTGTTGCTTTTTGGCCAACTCTAATGACGAGTCAAGTCCTTCCCAGCATTGTAGCAGCTAGTAGTTCAATCTTCAGGTAGACTTGTTTTTCTTACTTTCATTGAAAAATTAAGATGAACAAAAAACCACCGAGTTGCATTTGTTATATAAAATGGCATGTTCATTTGAAAGAAAATACTCTGGAGACAAATTAGTTCTCTGCCAGTCAGCCTAATGCATTTCATATTCTGTATTTGAGTATCAGGGAAGCTCTTGTATCATCTGTGATTAAGGGTGAGACTGGCTTCTGGATGGCCTAAATAAACGATGCGGTAAGCTGGTTGCACTGGGAGACAAAGCCCAAAGCCCCGGGATTGCAGGCTGACAAACTCATGACTCTTCTCCATTCTAGAAAGCCCCTGCCTGAAAGTCAGGTTTCCCTGCCTTGACTATTATTTAACATGAATTACTCATATTGGTAAATGTGTTTGTTTGGATAGGGTTTTTAATCTCTAAATGCAGATGTACTGCAGTTAGGAGATACTTAAATGTACACATTACACTAAAGGAGAGCTCTTTGAATATAGATGTGAATTATTTAAATCCTCAGTAACTGGGCACCCAGAATAAACAGTTTAGGACAGTGGGGAAGTGAGATGCATTTCTACTCAGAAAGTGTTTATATAACCATAGAGCATCTCTGTGGGCTTGATTACCTGCTGATCTTAAAGATGAAATCTCATTTAAATGCATTTTAGTCCTATTAGTGCAGCAGAGCCAGTACAGCAGAGAATGAACAAAACAGCGTTACAGCCTGCAACAACCAATCCCTATTCCTCTGTCCTTGGTATTTCCGACATGCCCAGCCGGTGAGTACCACATGGGGTAACCAGTGTGTCCACCCAGAGTTAGTGGAACATAAGCAAGGGGAATTGGAAGCAAGTCCTAAGACTGCAATTTTATGCCATTTACCCTCTGGTCACCCTGCTGAATTTAGTAGTTCCCCAAACGTCACATTTCTGCACTGACAGCAAATGCCAGCCCTTAATCCACCCGCTGCTTGGGCTATGCTGATGAAGACAAGCCAACATCTCAGGACTTTGTTCTGTGATTTTCCCCCCTGTTTGTCAGTTACCTGCAGCACAGAAACACTCCAGGGACCTTTCCCAGGACCAGGTCTGGACATATCACCACGTGTGCTCCGGCTTGCCACTGTCCCAGGCACTGCTCCAGGCACAGAGGACCGTCTGCTGCAGCAGAGGGGTAAGATTTAGCAACTGGGGTGGGAAGGCAGCTCTAGGGATCAGTACACTGGGTGTGTGCTTCTCAGAGACACAGTCCAGCTAACTCGGGGAAGTTCACCAGCTGAGGCTGCCTGGGACAGCCTGTGCTGCCTCTGACATCTATGAGTGACGCTCTGCTTAAACTATATGCTATTATTTCTGAAATGCTGGCTTGCCTTTTCTCCAAACCAGGCAAAGGGAATGCTAAGATGCAGTTCCTATTCCCAGCCCTGTTCAAATCTTTTATCCAGTGATGGTCTATTGCAAAGCAACTTCTTCTAAAATATCTTGTGAGAAATCAGGCGTGCCCTCACTGCTAGCTACGCTGAGGCTTGGGCCCTGTCGGTCTGGCTCTGTTACCTTGTATGCACTGCTGTAGTGCTTCTGCAGTTGGGCCAGTGTGCTTTTTTGATGAGACATAATGCTGGGCAGAACTGGATGAGTCTGGGTGCCCTTGTTGCAGCTGGGAGGATGAAGGATGTGTTAGCAGCACTGCATTGGGTCATGCATTGTCTACATGTGGACTTCAGCATATCGGGGTCTTGAGAACAGTCAGTGTTGGGGGAAAAGGTTTTATATATCAGTATTTCCGCAGTCTTTTACCATGCATAGGAAATGCGTCTAATGCTATGTCACTATTATCATCTATGAGAGTAGTACAACTAATGAGAGAGGCATGCAGTCAGGTAAATTCAGACAGAGTTATCTCTTGTTTGGATAAACAGCCGAGTTGTCCCAGTTGGAAAATTTGCATTTCTGGGACACAGTGCTTGTGCATAGGGAAGGGCAAAGTGCTTCCCTCAGGTGGGCAGATTATTAGGCTTTAATTAAAAGGAAGATCTGGACACGTGTCTTATGTTGCTGTAACATACATGTCCAGATCTCTGATCAGCATTGCAGGGCGTTGGTTCCTGCTTTACTCCCACCAATTTGTGTTGTGTAGTATAGGCTCCATACAGATGAGAAAATACACTGGGTCAGGCCTGAGGACTGTCTGAAACTTGAAATTCGGCTCTGAGAATTTTCAGTCATTGTTTTTTCCTTATTCTGAAACCATGGTGCTACAGATGAAAAGACTTGGTTTCAATCAAAATTTTTCTTTTCTGTTTAGAGAAGACATTTGATTATCAAAGAGGAAGATGTCCTTCAGACTGTGGTTTGCTGTGGTACAGGCTTGTTCTGTTCTTGTGATACCGTCAAAAGGTAAAACTGGCCAGTGACACCATACACCAAAAAAAAAAAAAAAAAAAAAGAGGGTCAGGAGAAACACACGCTCACACACACAAGTCCTTGAACTTCCACAAAGAGATATCACATTACATTTTGCAGTGTTTCCTAGGAAACCATTTTAGTGTAAAAGGAACTCTTTGTCTCCTGCTCTTTGCAAAATTGTTTGAACCACCATATCTCGTAAAAGGTTGCTTCACAGGCAATTTAAGCAGCATTAAAAAAAGCTCAACCTGCAGTTTGCTGCACCATCAGAGGCAATACCTTTATCAGCAACCTGAATACTTTAAATTGTATTTGCTGAGAATTGATAAGATTATGTCATAATTTCTAAACGTCAGAGAAATAAAATTGTCTTGTTTTCTTTTTTTTTTTTTTTCCCTCCCAACATGGAGTGCCTACACAGCAAAGCCAGTATTAAAAAAAAAAAAGAAAAAGGCAGAAATTGTTTTGGTGGAAAGCTCTTATCAGAACCTTTTTACTAACATGTTGGCTGAGGCAAAGGTACATTTCTGGTTTTTTTTTTTCCTTTGACCACAGAAGAGGCTGGGAGACGATTTCTGCAAGCACAGGGCTCACTCCTTGGTGTGAGCTACTGTGTAGTGGTGCCCGCATGCTGATGCATGCCCACCTGCCAGCCCAAACCCAGCAGGTCAGAACAAAGGACTTGTCTGCCCTGAAATTGCCTGTGCCCTTCACTCCCACGGGCTGAGCCTCCCGGCTGTGCAAGGTGCTTCCCCAAAGCAGGGCAGTTCCTCAGCTGGTGCTGGGTGGGGGACAGCCTGACCCGGTCCCCAGCTGCAGGTGGGGTAGTGTGCTCCATGGGGCTGAATGCTAGGGCAGAGCTTGCAGGCCCAAGAGCTGGGTTTCCACCGAGCTCTTTGCCTTTCGTTATTTATCATCTTCCTTTAAATCCAGCACTAGACGTCTGTTATTTCATCTTAAGGAGGATGAATGTGAGGGCATGCAGTGCCTCCACCACTGCCGGCAGGCTGGCCTGTGCTTCCCCTGCACTTTGCTTAAAGAGCTGACCTAATGAGTTTTGTTCCCTCCTAAGCTATATGGCTGATGTGCTCTGACTGCAGCCTGCTAGATTTGTCTTCGTCTTAATATATTATTTATGACGCTATTATTCCTTGCAGCGGACTGCCAGCCATGCTCTGCATACAGTTACTGGTCTTCCAAATGCATCATGGCCAGCAAAGGAAAACACTGATCTAATTGAATTAACAGTGGTGCTGTTAGCCTTAATAGAGTTTGTCATGAAACACTAAGCAGATGTGACAATGATCTTGGTTAGTCATATTTTTGTCCCTACTGCCAGACATGGTAACTGTTAGCCAGATCAGTGGGGAGGATAATTCTCCTTTGCTGATCAGTAATTGTACTTACCTAGACATGTGGCAATCACTTTGGGCTGATGGTTGGAATAAGCCAAGGACTTGAATAGCAGAAAGTTTTATATTCTGATAATAAACTTGGCTAATTAAAACAAGATGCAGATGGTACTGCCACCTAGCAATTTTCACCTCACTTACTCTGACTCCAATTATAGCC
>NW_009258966.1:2111457-2119086 GCF_000687185.1 Egretta garzetta | reverse complement strand
GTCAGGGGATAGATGACTATTTACCTGTTTCTATTCATACAAAGAAGTCTAACACATCATCGTTCTCCTGCATAAGGCACGTGATGATGGTCTTAGTACTTGTTCTGAAAAGAAAAGCATCTTCACTCTTAAAAAAAAATGGGAAAAAAGAAATAAAAAGACTACTTAAATATTATACACATGATGTGTTTCTCTAACACTTGTTGGTTGGAGCAGGTGCCATACTTCTGGGAAATTAACTTTAATTGGATAAATAGAAAACTGGCCTTAACTAAGCCAGTCCGACCCACTTTCTCAGCTTATTATTTTCTTCAGGCACTCTGAAATGCTTGACATTGATCCCTTGGGTGACTTTCGCTTCTCCCAGAGTAAATCACACCTCCAAGGAGAGGCTGGACAATCAGCCATCAAGAATGGGTTAGGTTTGCTTGATCCTGCCTCAGTGCAGTGTAGACAAGTAGACAAGTCCACCACTTGAGGTCCTCCACATTACTTCAAACAAGCTTTATAAGCAAGCTTTAGGGAACAAGAATCCATGTCCAGCCTTGAGAGAGTGCCCAGAGTGATTCTGCCGTGCTAATTCTGTGACAGAAGAATGATCTGCAATTGCATCCCAGAAATTACTCTGGCCATCGGCTGAACAACTGTATTGTTCTGAGTGTTGATGCATTACTGTTCTGGCACTTTATTCTGGCACCCCCTTTCATGCAAAATCAGCCCTGTGTATTGCCGTCCTGCTGGCAGTAAAGTGCACTGACCTGCCCGTGCTTTTGCTGATTTTCTACATCTTTTTCATGTGAGGAGCTTTCAGCTACAAAGTATTCCCTGCTGTAGAAGTTACAGTGGGGTAGAAGTTGCAGTTATCTTTGAAAGGACATTCTTGTGTTGTTTGAAAAGGTATGCCTGTTGGAGGGAGAAGTGTGGAACAGGGCAGCGGACCAGGATTTATTTAGAGACCTATTGTTTTGAGTCATTCAGCTGGGTTCCATTTTGTGTAAAAATACGTGTGCAAATTTATGCTGACTGGAAAGGAACTTCCATGCATTGTCAATGACATGCTAAATGAGGTCAGCATGAGTGCCATTATTACGATGAACAAGGTGACATTAACTTGACTGAAGTGCTCAAAGCACCCCCGCTTTCTCTGGGGCATCTTCTTTGCCCTGTTCAACCCCAGGGAGTTCCTGCGGTGTGGCACCAGCGGTCCCTGCAGGGGATGGATCTCGTGATTCAGACAGCAGGTAGCTCAGAGTTCTTCTCCTCTGTCAAAAGCCACAGTACTGGAGGCTGAGGGCACTACCTCTTCCCAGGGTTGGGGGGAGCTGTGGGTGCTCGGTGGAGGGACCTTTGCTTAGCAAGGTGCTGCTGTGGGTGCCTGTGCTGGACTGGGCTGGCCAAGACCCCACCAGGGCAGCGGGGTCTGATGCACCCCATTTCCTTCAGCTCCTCTCCTGGTCATTTCTGCACAGCAGTATGGTAAGACAGGTCTCTCTCAGAGACTATGTGTGTGCCAGCACAGAGGTGCACACTTGAGGAGGTGTTGTGAGGGAAAATTGCTGTCAGGGGCTAGATTTACACCTTCCCATGGGCAGCAGTTTGTGGCCACACAAGCAGAGCAGCTACAGACCCCATATGGCTCATGCATAAGAGCATCCCTCTTCCTGCCCTCCCTCCTTCATGCCCATACTTTACACTGACCTTCCTTTGGCAACAGATGGAGGAGCCCTGCAAAGGAGGCAGCCGTGCCACCACTAGCGGTGTTCTTGGACCCTGTCCTCCAGGCAGCAGCCTGCCATTGTATACAGAGGAATATGAATATTAACATTAAAATAGAGGTATATTAGTCTTTGAATAGCTTCCCTAGGTGCTGCTTATAGAAAGGATTCCAAAGCTGGACAAAGCAATGCCACAGAGGACTGGCTGCAGGACTGGAAACCATGCACATCTCCAAGCACCCGTAGAACATTTGCTTTCCCTTTTGCTGAGACTCTGGGAGCAGGTCAAATGCAGCACTGTGTGACCATACAGTGCCCCCCGTCCCCAGGCTCAGGGTCCTGCAGCATCACTCGAGGCAGCCTGCCAGGTCCTGGCGGTGGCAGGCATCATCCCCATGCCCACACTGCACATCTGCATGCCAGTGTGCCCGGCTCCAAGAAAGCCTGCACCCCAGATAAAGAGAGATGTGTCTGTGGGCAAGGCACTGAAGGATCATGTTTGCAATGCTCTGCTCTTGTTTGTCACTGCTACGCCAAGGCCACCACCTTCAGAGCGCTGGTGTCCTTCAGGACAGAGAGGGGGAGATGGAGCTGTGAGGGGGGCCTCCTGTCTTTCCGCTGAGGAGACCAAGCCAAGGCTTTGTGACTTATCTTCTTAGATCTATCATGTCCTGCTCCTTGAGGAAAACCTAGTACTTTACCGCTTTCTTCTGAGCCAGTGCCACAGCCATCCATGGTGCGAGGTGGGGGACAGGCACACGCCAGTAGGGCTCTAGGTCCAGAACAGGGTGTCCTGGCAGGGCAGGAAAGCCCAGTACAACCTGAGCAAGGGTAAATTACTGGGTTGGATCCCTCGTTTCTACAGGATCCCATGAAACTCATGTCACAAGACAAAATCACCAAGCCCAGTAACTAATGTAACTGAGCACTTACCTGTGCTGTAATGGCTGAGCCTAAGTGATCTGCAGTTACACAAAATCAACATGGAGAACGCAGGCATGCTTTAATGACTCCTAGGGGTAGGGAGATTATACACTTGTTTATTATTTATCTGTTTACTACCATTTTCTTGCAGAATTAAAGTCTCAGGCAACATCCTCTAAAGCAGGCCTAGGAAGCACAGTAGATTTATGCCTGCTAAAAGAAAACACAGGCTCCTCCGTTATTAATATGTAAAGCCTGGAGATGAAGTCACTTCTGTATGATGATCTATTTTGGTGGACCACGCGTGCTTAAATCCCAGCCTTGATCTTTTAAACTATCAAGTCTGCCATAAATATTTGATGATGAACAAGCTCATAAAAAGAAAATGCAGAATATGAATAGTGGGAGAGCAAATGTGTGATTCAATTTTTAATTACCATCACCTTACTCTAAAGTCAAGATCATCTTCTGTGAGAGACAGAGAGTAACAAATTTCTTTCTTATCATAATATGATCCAAAAGATCAGCACCGCCTTTGTTTGTATTTTTTAAGGGAAAGGATAAGTATTCATAGAAACAAAAGAACCAGGACACAGGAAATAAGGTAGAACAGTCTGGTTTTATTACCATATGTAATCAAGAGATTTATTTTCCCTTTTCTCCTCCTTTTTTCTTTCTTTTTCTTTCTTGCTTTCTTTTTTTTTTTTTTTTTACAACATACATTAAGTTGTGAATCAGATGTTAGGGGGATGTGGAAATGAAGGGAAACCGGTGACATCACAATACTTTACAACTTTACAACAAATGAGAGTCTGAATTTGTTGCATCTACCAGTGTATAGCAAGGGTGGAAAGCAAAGGCACACATAGGTTCATGAACCCCTTGAAACAAAGGGTGGAAGGGAACCGGGAGCGGGAAAGGATGAAAACAGAAGACCCACCGAGTACAAAACGCATGTTTCAAGGTCAGCCTGGTTACTGGTGTGGTGTACCTCGCGAAGGCAGATCGCTGCACAAGCTGTTGCCGTGATTATTTGTCTCTACGGTTTTGGGAGAGCGCTTTGTGGGGCAATGTCAACGGGACCTGCGCACTTGGTGCTCCAGGGGTTTGGAGCCTGGTAAAGAGGTTGGGAGTTGGTTCTTCTAAAAAAAAAAAAAAAAAAAAAGACCTTGCTACCTACCGTTTTCAAAGGGTTTTCTGTTTGTTTTTATTAAAACAACAACATTGCTTTGGATACAGAACTATCTACTCCAGTCTGCATAGTTCACTAAGGGTGAACAAAACTGTTTCATAAAAGAAGCCATGATGAAATGAAAGAACATGCAAGCACCCTTGATACACACTTTGGTCTAGACCATCCAGACTTTATATATACCATCTATAACCTAGTGGACTTAGAATCTGTCTTTTCAATCATACAGGAACAAAACCAAAACCCTGAAAAACGAATGGAAGTATAAAATTTTAAAAAACAAATTGAAACAGAAACAACCACCTTACTCAAACATACTGTTCAGTAGATATATATATATATATATAAAAAGCTTAGAAGCGATCCCCATCATTTTTCTACAGTATGTTGACACAGTTATTGTAACAGATTAAAAACACATCTAAGTTTTTGCATAAACTGAAAGACTGGAAAGGAACTTACACACCTGCGCGCACACACACACACGCACACACCTGTGCGCGCTCACGCTCCCACGCTAGCTACATGCACACTCACACAAAAGAAACAAAGGAAAAAAAAAAAAAATACATTTTTCCCCAAAGAAGTATATGCAGCATCCTTCTGGAGCAGCAGGTAGCCACAGCAGGAGCCCGCCTGCCTGTCCTCGCTCCGTGTGCCCTGCGCACCGTGGGACGTGCAGCCAGGCTTTCCGCGGGCCTTGGCCCCCCCTCGCCGGCGCTTGTCCCCAGGCAGGGGACGCACCAGCCCTGTGGACAAGGGTGCTGGTCACCTCCTTGCTGCCCACAGTGAGGCTGGTCCCCATGCTGACACGTGGTAAAGGGGGGGAGGTGGGGGAAGGCAGAACCCCCAGCACAGCGCCTTGGGAGCATCGCCGCTTGCGGGTGGTTTTGGGAGGACTTGGCACAGCTAGAAGTCAAACCAAAGTGGAGGGTACTGGTGCTAGCCTAATTAATTGAGGGACACGGGGTTATGACATTAACCACCACCTTCTTCTTTGAATGTCTTTGCTCCACATCTCGACTGGGCTTGGATGAGGAAGGATCAATAAATATTTGCATTACTCAAAGGGGAAAAAGAAAAAGGTTTTACATACTACAGCTCACAAGTATACACAACTGAGGGTGTAAGGCACAAATTTACATGTGGAAGAAAACAGGCTATTCACAGATATATTCCCACGAAAAACCCGTGTGATAAGACCATAATTTATGCATGGTAACAGCCGGCATATTAACTAGTTCACACTGTTTGAGGATTTTGTTTGCCGTCTCACATGCAAGGTGAAATGAGATGGCACATCACAAGCTGGTGCCTTCACAGAAAGTATTAGCTACTGACAAAGCCATGTTGATAGCAATGGTGCACAAATGTGCGGCTTTTAAGAGTTTCTCTTGCAGTTGCGTTAGAAGTTATGAACTTGCGGTATTTGTTGCTGTCTTAGGTCAGAGGCCCAGGCAGCTAATTAGCTGAGAGACTTAAATAAATATCCCCTTTTTTTTTCAGCTAATCAGGCAGTCCAGGCACAAAGTTCAGAATTCCAGCTCCAACTTATCTAACTCAGCGAATTCATTGGAAAAATAAAAGAGTTTTAATTACTCCAGTTAATGGGTTTCACGTTAAATAGGTATAACTTTCAAGGTACATCTGAAGAGCTGCTCACAGGATGATATGGAGGAGTCATTTCCTTAGGAAAAACAGAAGTTGAACAATAAATAAGAGGAGTTATTTGTGTTAACAGTCACGTGTTATTCATTAAAAGAGAAGGGTAGCAGAAATCTATGACATAGTTTGCCCAACACGGCATTGAACTGCTGTAACCAAATGGCTGTAACACTGATGGGCGTCATTTCACAGTACCTGCACGTAGTAAACTTCTGCCATTGTTAAGTCAAGAGTTAGCTTTATCAATGGATTCTCTTTTTTATTTATTTATTTTTATTTTTTTAAATTTTTAAAATTTGTTTGTTTTTGTAATTATTTGTTTTGCTTCTCAGGGCATTCTTTCCCAGTTCAGGAATGCGCTGTGCAGCTGCGGGGTAGGGTGAAATGTCACAGTCCTCTTTCACCTGTGTGCTTTTGGCTCAATGTTTGTGATGGAGGGCTAGTCTTTTGAGCAAAGAACCGGCGGGTTGTGGGGGCGAGTCCTGCAATTGCAAACCTTCAACCATGGGTCATATGGCTCGGGTTTAAAAAAATATTCCACTTTTCCCAGAGAGCAGAAATCCAACACATCTTCAGCTTGCAACAACCATCTTCTCAGAGGAGCGAGTGATAACAGTTGCAGAACACTGGCTTTCAAGGGCAACCTCTGCTTAATTGCTGTCCTCTTCCACACCCCCCCCCCCCACTCTGATTATGTACACGCGTCATTGGGCTTCATGGACGTGGAGAGCGGAGCAAAGGAAGGTTTGGGAGGTACGTCTGGCTTTAGCGAGGGCGTGCGTTTCAACCCCGACCTCGTCAGCGAGTTGTAGGCGGTGAGACTCGGCTGCCGAGATACAGTCACAGCCTGTGCCTGGGCGGCGTGGACTTGTATCGAGTCCACTCGCTGCGGGGCCGGTGGCGGGTTGTCACCCCGGCCGAAGCTCTGATTGCGGGAGAGGTGGGACGAGTTAGAGGAGTTAGTGTTGTTTCTTTTGAGGGTTGACGTCTGGTGACTTCTTGTGAGCGAGTTTGTAGGGTAGCTTCTCTTGTAGTCCACGTTGTAAGCAGAGGAGTGCATCTCCAGCCGCTTGCTCAAGCCACTCTGTGACAGCGAGGCGCTCGGGGGCCCGAGGGAAGCTTCCCGCTGGGGTACTTTTGGTGGCATGCTGTCGAGATTTTCCACCAGGTTAACCCCATGGCTGGGGCTTTTGCTACTGAGATGGTCCTTGATAGTTTTGTACTCAAGGGTGGCATTCTGGTCCTCCACGGACATCTGAGCCCCATCGCTCATTTTTGGCTGGTCAACATACTCATGCTGGTAGCCTTGCTGGGCTATGGGCAGGACCACAACACTGGCAATGTGGCTAGGAGAAGCCCTGAGCGGCAGGTCAGTTGGGATCACGGGCGAGGCCATCGGGGGGATATCTTTTGTGCAGGCATTGATGAGGTTCTGGTTTCTCTCCCACTCCCTGCTGCCACGGCTGGGCTTTCTCTTCTGTTGCAGGGTTGGGGTGGACTCCGGGGTTGGCAGGGCGGCCAGGTCCAGATGGTGCTGGTCAGCTTTGATTAGCATCTTGGCAGTGCTGCCTGGGGTAGCCAGCTTGCCATTGTGCATCAGAGGCGTGAGGATAGCTTCAGGCTTTGGCTCCTTGGACTGAGCATCCCCAAAGAGGCCACTGAGCTTGGTAACGCTGCTCATGGAGCCTCGGCGGGAGTGGGTCAGCTCCTTCTCCTTCCTCTGCACAACAGCCACGTCTCTGCGGCGATGGTCGCAGATGCAGTACACTATGATTCCCGAAAAGACGGCCCCCATGATAAAAGCAAGAATAACAGCAATGGCCAACAGCGTGACGGGCACCAGCTGATCGTGACCCTTCAGGTAACTCTCACGAATCACTCCTGCAATAAACAGCATACAGTGGTTAAACAAACTGAGGACGGGGAAAAGCTACTTACCATTAACTACTTTGTTCAAAGGCACGCCCTGGGAGGTTTGGTTGTGCTTTGCAAGGTGATTTTTGATCAGCTTGCCCAAATTTGGAGACAGACTATACCTGCCAGCTACATCTTGCATGTGCGGCCTTGGGGTGTCAGTGCAGCTTTCAGATCTGGGGTTGGAGACTACGAAGTCCAGGAAGGGAACGAGCATTT
>NW_009258966.1:2086434-2111432 GCF_000687185.1 Egretta garzetta | reverse complement strand
TGCAGTGCAAGTGCAATTGATTTGAAATCCTGCCCCTGGTCAACTCACACTGACTTCAGCAGGTCAGAGCTATTACATCTCCTCCTCTGACAGAGTGCTTGCTCCTCCCCTCCCTCCGATCTCTCCTCAGCTAATACTATCTTATTTTTACTATGGTAAACCATTCACACTGAAAAACCTTTAAAAGGAAGAGAGGAGAGAAAAAGCTCTGCAAATACCAGAGAAGTCCATCCCACTGTTTAAGGCTTCTTTCTCTGCTCGTCATTCCATTATCTTTGTCATGTGTTTTAAAAGTCAGCGTCACATGCCTGAGCTTCAGGAGGATGCTTAAATAACTATGAAAGATAGAGCATAGCGTTGAAATCTATTGAGCCTGCTAGATGACTGTCCTTGCTATTTTAATTTTAAAAGCTCTCTCTTGTTCTGAACACATAAATAGGTCGACCTCTGTGCTGAAGCCTATGCTCTCTGTGCTGAAAGCCCTAACTCTAAAGAGCCTTGTCTTGTGGTCCTGTGCTGTGGTCAGAGATCACTGTCAAATCTTACTTAGCCCTCCAAGTGCCCACCGTCAGAGAAAGCATCTTTGGCAGTGTGTACCTCCTCCATCTGAAGTCCCTAATACAGCATTAATCAATAACCTGAATTTCTGAAGGAAGTAGTTTTTTCTGACATAGTTGGGCACCAAGCCAGCAGTGCTAATGAAACGCAAGCACAGAGCCTCTAGTTTGCTTTTTCTCATTCCTGGTTTTGTTCTTAGTGCTTAACAAGGAGCAGCCACAGCCTGACAAGCATCTGAAGGAACATCTCTCCCACCTCTTTCTCCAGAGAGGGCCCAAGTGCCAGGGCATTAAAAGCTCCACATACTCTAAGGAAATGGAATCCTTGTCCTTATTACAGGACAGACAGCAAGACAGAAAATGTATCTTCAAGGCTCTCCTGAGACTTCGTGAAGATACAAAACTTTCATGTCGTAAATCAATTCCTTCTAGAATAACGTCTTTTCATGTATTCGGCAGACAAGGTATAGTGGCCCAGAATTAGAGCCAAATGCAAAATAATACTCAGCAAACTATGTTAAAAGAGCATTGAAAAGTTGCCACTATCTCACAGAAACCTTTGACAACTATTCTGGCTAGGTATAGTATTGCTTCTATAACATATATTTTTCTGTTCTCATTTAATTGCAGCATTTAGGTGGGCAAGGGATATTTGCTTACAAGATAGGAACTTTATATTTAAAAGCAAAACCACTCTTTAAATCATAAGTCCCTGCATGTGACATCACAGCTGGTTGCCATGGAAATTATTGTGCTGTGACAAATAAAGGATTATGATTTCACAAGGAAAATAAATAGCAAGAGCGGATGATTGCTTAAGAAAACAAGATCCTGCATTCATATAAATGTCTTAATAGTAAAAAAGTAAGGGGAAGAAAGTAGATCTCAGACAACAATATATAATTAGAAACAATCTTCAAATTAAGTCTTTCTAAGAGAACCCTCTTTTAAAGCCCAGCA
Source organism: Egretta garzetta (assembly GCF_000687185.1). Taxonomy (NCBI): domain Eukaryota; kingdom Metazoa; phylum Chordata; class Aves; order Pelecaniformes; family Ardeidae; genus Egretta; species Egretta garzetta. Next base: position 2,109,915 of record NW_009258966.1, on the reverse strand, counting down.
GCTTTTTAAGAGGTAGATTTTTCTATTCTTTGTCATCAGCACTTAACAAGTGGTGGTAGAGCCTACCCCTGTAATTTAAATCCACATGCCAAATTGCCATATATAGACCAGAAGCACAGTTTAGTGGTTATGGCACAGTCAGCAGTAACTACATTTCACTGCAAAGGTGTTGGTCTTCTGTTGACCTTACACTTGCTGATATTTACATTCTAGACCCTCTAGCATTCTGACGCCACATTTATTTACTCTTGTAAAACTGTCTGCGGTCATTAACTGGGGAATCAGGGAGTCTTAAACGGGTGGGAAGGATGGTCAGGGAAGTGTTAAGTCTTATCCAGAAATGATTTTTGGGCATGAAGTTAAAGAAAACTTTGACTTGACTTAAGAAGCCTAATTTCATGGACAACTTCCATGCACAAACTTTTCAGAGATATGCCCCTTCGAGCACTTAAGTCCAATGTGGGGTTTTTTTGCATGAAAACGACTCAAAATTCCTGCTCAGTGCTTCAGGTGTAAGCACCTACAGTCAAAGCCAGCACGGGTTCATGAAGGGAAAGACATGCCTTATTAATTTAATATCCTTTTATGTATAGACTTGGGGGGGGGCAAAAGGCTGGAGTGCAGACCTGCAGAAAGGGATCTGGAGGGTTTGATTGATGGTAAGCTCAGTACAAGTCAAAAATGTGCCCTGGTGGCAAAAAGGACCAACTGGATAAAAATATTAGAATGTGTCCAAAGGAGGGCAACAAGGATGGTGAAAAGACTGCAGGTCATGACTAATGAGGAGCGACTGAAGATACTTGGTTTGTTCAGCTTTGAGGAGACCTCATTGCTAACTAAAACTTCGTCATGATGGGGAGTAGAGAGGGAAGTGCCAGTCTCTCTCTCAGGTGCCCAGTGGTAGGATGCGAGGGGAAGGCTTAAAGCTCACGTCCATGCCTGACATTTCCTACTGGCTACGTGAGGTTGTTCTCTACCCTCAGCCTCCTCCTTAGGCAAAGTCCTGCTCTGTGAGTGATAGCCTTAAGCACAAACCTGCATTACTGCATACAAAAGCAACACGAAATCTTCAGAAATCTTCAGTTTTACGTTGCCAATGGATATTGAATCATTACAACTCACGTTACAAAATTACTACACAACTCAGACTGAGTGACCACGTGTGTTCAAGAAAGGGGTAGCTGAAATGATGTCACTCACACTGCAGGTGTTTTATCATCAGAAATTTATAAGGGTCTTAAAACAGCCTGATTCCAGCTAATTCCTCTTGAGCTCAAACCTTCCTGATGTTTATTACGTTTTCTATACTAGAGTTAAAGGATATTTAACATTAGTGGCTTTGCTCTAAGCAGGTGGATTTTCTCTGGACACAATGTCAGGTTAATGATATAATTTATTTTTTATCATGGATCACATCCATGTGTCTTCAGTTATGCAAGCAATCCCAACAACTTTAACTTAAATGAAGTAAGATGGGCAAGATATGACCTTGCATTAATGTTTACAGAATAGATGCAATTAAGTAATGAAAAAGTACAAGGAATGTTCAGCATCCTCCTGTTGTGACCACAGCGGGGGAAAATCTAATACAAAATAGGCTGATAATTGCAGTCATTGTCAATCAACGTCTCAAGGCCCTAGCATCAGTAGAAACTGCATTCACAGACCGGGATGAATAAGCAAGCGTGTGATCCCAGCTATGTCCCCAAAACAAGCCAGTTTGAAAGCAAACAGATAGGACAGTGTTCGTGCCACTTTACAGACTCCATTGTGTGCGCTTTTGCCTATCCTGCAGTTCTTAAAGAACAACAGTCCCCAAGGCTCAGTCCAGCATCATTCATTAGCACTCATTATTCAAAAAATTAAAATAAATGGAGAAAACAATCACAAAAATGTAAGGCCTACATTTTTGAAAGTCAAGTAAAGAATTTGGACTCCCAGCTTTGAGGAAGTATCTGCTGTTGAAAAGTCTTATAGCTTTGTATTATCTGACACCCTTCTAAGACATTATGTACTGGAAAACTCACCGGGCTGGCTGCATAAAACACTATGGAACCAGACTGTAAAATATGACTCATATAAATCTCACTATATTATTTTTATCTTATATTTAATAATAACACAATTATTCTAAATTAAATACTTTTACTTTAAAAATATTATGTCTAGCACTTTCCTGTTTGCAATATGTTCTTTCCAAATGTGAAAATACTTTTCATTTTGTGTGGTCTGAACTGCTCATCCATACCCTTGACTGTTTTCTGTAGTACATGGAGACATACTACCATGAATAATAACCAGCTATTCTTTGCAAAGGGATATTGTTGACAAAATTACCTGTATTAACATTATACTTGGGAGAGGTCTGGTGGTAAATTAACTAGTAAAACTGAAAAAGCTTCAAAGACACAGACGAGGTTAAATATTTGCACCTTCAGGGATCAGACTTTCCATGTTGCTAACGCCACAAACATGCTGACACTTATCTATCTGCCCAAAGTCTTCCAGTTAAATCAAGCTCTGTCCCTTGCAAATCACAACTGGGTTTATGACTTCAGGGTCTTCCCACATGTGATGTACTATTATTTCTGGCTACTAAAACAGCCGGGCTAGTCACCAGATACCTTCCACTTCTCATGGCCATTCTGATTCCTGTAGGTAACCTGATCCTTCCTCCTCCACTAACTTTCTGTAATTTCATCCCATGTCCTTTTGTCTGCATCTCCTAACGCCACCATTCATTTTCTCGGTCAGTATGTCCTGTACGGTAACAGTCTGGAACATGCAAAATCACCTCTTCTTACTCATCTAATGAGAGAGAAGACCTGATATGGTATTGCATTATTCTGCTATACATAATTCATTCTTCCTTCCAGCAGAGCTTGTAGGTAAGGCACACGGTGTTGGCTGGCTGCTTAGTTAACAGGACATCAAGAAAAATGTTTCCAAACCTTCAAAGAGTTTAAATTCCGAAGTGAGTTAGTGCTTGGATAAATTACATGAGTAGAGTATTGATCTAGCTTGTTCACTAAAAGTAGTTGGGGAAAAAGCAAGAAGACTTTAAATTTTATGTCATATACTTTTTTTTTATACATACACTTTTTTCTAAAGTTCTGGAAAAGGTGAGAAGCAGACTTGTTGAATGTCTCTGTGTGAAAATAAGAGAGAAAAGAAAAGACCAGAGGTGATACGATGATATAGATCCACACTTATACCAGATCATCGTAAGCAGGAAGGAGATGAGGCTTCTTCTTTTCACCAGTTAACAGAAGTATTCAGGGGTTAGGACTGTACCTCTATATCTGCTAAAAAACAAGTTAAAAAGCAGGATGTGTACAGTGCTGAAAGCATTATTGTATGAAAATGCTGATGAAGGTATTGTGGGCATGTTCTGCTCCTTCTAATACTAACAAGAAAGAACTTCCGAGGGCAGAAGTGTGATTAGGATGAAATAATCATAAGGGAATAGAGTTCAGCATTTTAAAGAATACATGGCATGAGCATAACTAAATAAGAATAATGAATATCAGTACAACAAACTTCAGTAAAGGAGGTCAGATAAGGAAAGACATGGAGACTGAAGCATTTACTCCTTTTCCTGCTTCACCTTTCAGCAAAAATCTCTACTCTGATCTGTGATCAGAAATGTAGTGAAGTCAGGGAGTAAGTGTCAACCAGAACAGAGAAAAGAGGTAAACGTATTTAGATAACGTAGATGTTTTCAAGATGCCTAAAGGAATTCATCCCCAACTGCTCAAGGAGCTGGCCAAAGCAAATTCTAGAAACTGCGCAGTATCTTCAAGAAAGCTGGAGGAAGTATGACCATCAAGAGCTCTGGAAAAGGACAAGCATGTTACCTGCCTTTGAGATGAGCCAAAGGGAGGACCTAATAAACGACAGACCTGCCAGTCCCATTTTTAGAATGGGAATGACACTACAACAAGCGATTAAACAATCAATTTTAAGAGCATCCAAAGGATGATAAAGTAATTATAAAAAAAAAACCCAAAACAAACCTGCCCAAACAAATCTGCCAAGAATAGATTACATTAAAACAGACAAACTTCTGTTTTTTGACAGGATAAAAGGCTTATTTTTCATGGGGAAACATTAAGTATGATACCCTTTGACTTCTGTAAAGTCTTTGACTTATTTTCTCAGAAGGAAATGAAAGTGAGCTAAAACCTGCTGAAAAGCTGCAGTTGAAAAGTATTGATCAAAGGTCTACCTGGAAAGAGATCTGAAGCAAGGTGTCTCTCAGGAGAACAGCAATTAACAGGCATCTGCAGTAAGGCGACCTCAACTCCAGAGGCCCAGCTAAAGAGCTGTGTCCTTTCAGCATGTACAGTACAAAAGGAAAGATCCCATGATAAAGCCTAAATTTCTTTGTCTGATGTGTGATCAGGGACAGGGATGGCAGAACATCAAGAAGAGCCCCACAGCTGCATTCCTCCAGGTCCAGTTTTTGGCGTACACTTCACAGTGAGCACAAGCTGAAATTCCAGCTTATAAACCTCACAACTGCTTGATGAATGAAAACAAACAACTCACTACTTCCCAGTTTGATTAGCTTAACGTGAGGCTGTTTTAGTGATAATTGTATCAGTCTGGATGCTGCCTTCTTGCACAACCAAGCTGAAGTCAGCAAGAACAGCGAGAGCAGGGAGGAGAGCAATACCTGGTCCCATAGCTACAAGCTCCTCTGTGCGAACAACCTAGTTACCTGCCACCAAAAATAATGCCTTTCAGTTCCAGCACTGCAGATAGCTGTAGTGTGGGCACAAAGACACCCCTGTCCCAAAAATGATGCATGGCCATGAGAGGTGTACCCCAGACCACATGCCATGAGCATCAAAAACGCTCTGCGATCCCCTCTGCAGGGAGCTGCCACTGTCCGGCTTTCCAAAGTCGCCCGCAACAGATGGTAAAGTAATAACCCAAAATGGTGGCACACATGAAACTGAAACACAGAGGTGGGAAATGAAGAATGATGTTTTGGCAGGAAAGTGGGGGAATAACTCTCAGGGAATAAGGTAATATTTATGTCTAGACCACACATTAACAGCAGTCAGGGAGTGAGTGTCACTGCTATCTTAAGCTTCACCTCTCTAGCTAAATTGGAATGAGCCCACTTCCATCTCCAACACCTAAAAAAATCACTTGAGACTTTCCACAGACGAAGTCGTTCCAGAAAGGCACAATGATTTCTTTACTGTTGTTATTTAAGGGGAAAACCTCGTGGTTAATTTCATTTTTCAGTGCCAGCTTCTCTGTCTGATGTATGTCTCCCTCTGCTTAGGTTTGCAAGAAACACTGGTGTAGACTCATTATGAATGGAGGTTTTTATGGGCTTCAGAATATCTTTTTTAAATACCATGAATAGGTTTTCAACATGTGTCTCCAGGTGTTAGAATTGTGTTTACAGGCAGTCTCATGCTGCTAAAAGACTATTTCAACCTGGAAAATCCCTGCAGGTATTAACAAGCTTTCTTCCTCCTTTTTAACCAGCAATAGGAATAAAAAGAAATTCAGATGAATTTAGACTGGACACCCTGATTTAAAGTGGTAGCAAATTCAGGAATGACCAGAGTCTACCATGCATTTCTGAAATCTTACTGTTTTTCTTGAAGGAATAATTTCAAGATCTGGCATAACCCAACCACATTACAACCCAAATGATTTGATGTTTGTCACTTTATTGGAACCGCTTTGTTGAAAGCAGTAAGTAAGCTTTTTCCTTCATCTTCCTTCTGGCTGCAACGACTTGATCTGCTGACTCAGTGCAAGTCTATTGAGTATTCATTTTTCTGGACTCTTGGTGTCACCAGTTAGAAGAAAAACAGCTCAAACGTTCATAGTTAAAGCTGCTGGCAAATGCTTTTTTTTTCCCTCCCCTCACAGTAAAGCTGTACTGTTGATCTGAAAAGGTCTGTAACTGTAAGTATTGCATGACTGTGCTGAGAAAAGCAATCCCTCTCCCCCCAGATTCTGCCCTACGGCTCTCAAAGCCAGTTGCCCAAGCTAACAGCCTGAGATATCCAGCAAACAAAAAGAGGATGTACACGCTCAGAGAGAAGAATGAGTCTGGTAAAGAAAAAACCTTCAGTTACAAGAGGCCTGGGGATCATTAGAGGTATGAGGAGAAATTGTACTTCAAAAGTATGAAAAGAAAATCAATATATAACGTGCCTGAAGTAACGCGTAACAAATCCTTGAAAAGGATCTAAACAATCAGATCAGCCATAGTGGCCTCTTGTGAGGGATTTTTGGCCCTTAATCAGACCTATTTCAGAGGCAATCCCTCCAGGATAGGTTCATCTATTGATCTCTGAGGGTAGTTTTATTTCTCCTTTCAAGTGGTCCAAATTATATCACTTCTTTACACTTTTGATGAATAACTGTCGACACAACTCTCTATAGAAGATGATTGTAACTTAGAAAAGAGTGGAGATCAACAGGTGGCTTTGCTCTCAATGGGAAGATAGAGAATTTTCATTCCTGCATTTTTTTTTAAGCTAGATAAATTAAGCAACAAAGGTAAGAGAAACGACTCCACCATGTCCACATGAGATAACCTGTGAGTCTTGAAGTAACATATTCAGAACGGATTTCAATTATCTGTTTTTAGTTCAGTTATATGAGCCTGCAATCCATTTTTTCTGCATGCCGCAGAGGCCATACAAAACCTACACCATGCAATCCACAGTTGTGAATTTTGAGAAATTAGAAGCAAGCAGCTCTTCTTTGAAAAGGATTATTGTAGATGGAAATTACAAGATCTGAACCAGCAAATTCATGCTCAGACAACTCCTACACCCACTGAAACAAAGGGGAGCCAGGCCTGAAAAGAACGGGAAGAGCAAGTTCTTAGATCCTTTTTAATCATGTTACTTCTAAGCAGTATCTCTGTAAATAAACCAGTTTATTAAGTTAGCAGGTATGGGAGAAGGTTTGAGATACACAACCTCCTGGATCTGTAACATAATGAAGAAAGTCATTACAGTCCTGAAGCCAGCCCAATTTTATTTGTCCCAGCGGCTAGGGTCAAGGCCAGCTCTTGCAGCAGAAAGTGCTTGACAACCTTTCTCCCACTGGCAGGTGGTATGCAGTGGCTGATCATTTGAACTTTCCTGATTTCAATACTTTCCTTCACCTCTCACCCTTTCCCAGTGAGCAATGATAATTTTAGATGCCTCTGCATGACAGGGAGTAAGCAGACATAGCAGGTCCTTTAAAAAAGTGAAACACAGGCATTCACAGTAGTTAAAACAAGATGGATAGAACCCAAATGTCAAGGAAAATTAATTCTTTTGTAGCTTGTTTCGGCAGATGCAAACTTTATGCTGCTTTGCATCTTAAAACACAAGTTTCCTTTAAAGTCTGCTGCGTTTCCTCTAATGACGTAAAAGCAGCTCAGTGCACATTCTGGGACCTTTCTACTATGCCTGGGATGAGCTTAAACATATCCAGCTGCTCTTTATTAGTTTACTTCAGGGGCTCTTTCACAGCTGGGTTAAAACAGATTTATGTATGTTTGGCTGAATCATAGAGCAGTTTGGATTGGAAGGCACCTTAAAGATCACCTAGTTCCAATCCCCCTGCCATGGGCAGGGACACCTTCCACCAGACCAGGATGCTCAAAGCCCCATCCAACCTGGCCTTGAACATTGCCAGGGATGGGGCATTCACAACTTCTCTGGGCAATCTGTTCCAGTGCCATACCACCCTCACAGTGAAGAATTTCTTCCTTACACCTAATCTAAATCTACCCTCTTTCAATTTAAAGCCATTATTACCCCGTGTTCTCTCAACACATGCCCTTGTAAAAAGCCTCTCTCCAGCTTTCTCATAGGCCTCCTTCCGGTACTTGAAGGCTGCTATAAGGTCTCCCTGGAGCCTTCTCTTCTCCAGGCTGAGCAACCCCAAATCTCACAGCCTGTCTTCATAGGAGAGGTGCTCCAACAGGTCCACGACCTTCTGATGCTGGGGGCCCCAGAGCTGGATGCATTACTCCAGGTGGGGTCTCATCAGAGCAGAGTAGAAAGGGAGAATAACTTTCATGCAGCCCAGGATATGGCTAGCTTTCTGGGCTGTGAGCAGTTATTTGTCCCAGCGGCTAGGGTCAAGGCCAGCTCTTGCAGCAGAAAGTGCTTGACAACCTTTCTCCCACTGGCAGGTGGTATGCAGTGGCTGATCATTTGAACTTTCCTGATTTCAATACTTTCCTTCACCTCTCACCCTTTCCCAGTGAGCAATGATAATTTTAGATGCCTCTGCATGACAGGGAGTAAGCAGACATAGCAGGTCCTTTAAAAAAGTGAAACACAGGCATTCACAGTAGTTAAAACAAGATGGATAGAACCCAAATGTCAAGGAAAATTAATTCTTTTGTAGCTTGTTTCGGCAGATGCAAACTTTATGCTGCTTTGCATCTTAAAACACAAGTTTCCTTTAAAGTCTGCTGCGTTTCCTCTAATGACGTAAAAGCAGCTCAGTGCACATTCTGGGACCTTTCTACTATGCCTGGGATGAGCTTAAACATATCCAGCTGCTCTTTATTAGTTTACTTCAGGGGCTCTTTCACAGCTGGGTTAAAACAGATTTATGTATGTTTGGCTGAATCATAGAGCAGTTTGGATTGGAAGGCACCTTAAAGATCACCTAGTTCCAATCCCCCTGCCATGGGCAGGGACACCTTCCACCAGACCAGGATGCTCAAAGCCCCATCCAACCTGGCCTTGAACATTGCCAGGGATGGGGCATTCACAACTTCTCTGGGCAATCTGTTCCAGTGCCATACCACCCTCACAGTGAAGAATTTCTTCCTTACACCTAATCTAAATCTACCCTCTTTCAATTTAAAGCCATTATTACCCCGTGTTCTCTCAACACATGCCCTTGTAAAAAGCCTCTCTCCAGCTTTCTCATAGGCCTCCTTCCGGTACTTGAAGGCTGCTATAAGGTCTCCCTGGAGCCTTCTCTTCTCCAGGCTGAGCAACCCCAAATCTCACAGCCTGTCTTCATAGGAGAGGTGCTCCAACAGGTCCACGTCCTTCTGATGCTGGGGGCCCCAGAGCTGGATGCATTACTCCAGGTGGGGTCTCATCAGAGCAGAGTAGAAAGGGAGAATAACTTTCATGCAGCCCAGGATATGGCTAGCTTTCTGGGCTGTGAGCAGACATTGCTGGGTCATGTTGAGCTTCTCATCAACAAACACCCCCAAGTCCTTCTCCTCGGGGCTGTTCTCAATCCATTCTCCGCCCAGCATGATTTCAGTGCTCCAGAGAAGTCGTAGCCTGCAAACTGAATTTCTCATCTTCACAGTTCCTATTTCACTGCATGGAGCTCCTCTGATGGCACAGAACAAATGCTCTATTTTTTTTTTCCTGCTGTGGGCATTATGTATTCTGGGCAGTGCTGTGTCTTTCTGGAAGAAGTTTTTATGAACAGTGTCAAGGAAAGAGAAGCTGTCACTGAGAAATTCTGTGGATTTTCTTCTCCTTTTTTACAGCCTGTTTTGAACTATGGCCTTTCCGCACAACAGAGAAAAGTGAAGTTTGCTGAATGTCAACATAAGCAGCTCTGCTTAGCAGGCTGAAGCTTAAAGCAGCCTTACGGAAGAACTGGGGTTAAATTTCAAACATTGCATATGACCTAAAAGCAAAAATTATTTCCTCATCAGTTCTGATCTTCTCTAAAGACACAAAAATGGAAATGCTAGTTTTGAGCCACTAGTGTGACTAAACACATTACAGCTGAACTAACAAAGGAGCCATCTATTAAACATCAAAGACATTTATGTAATAAGACTATACCCTATATATCCTATACCATGAGGTCCCTGGAAATCATTATTAAGCTGTTGAACAACTATGTGACCAAGCCAACAATGTTTACTCATGCACTGTATTTCTTAGGGATACTCCTTCCCACATATGGGCTGCTGGTGCACGTTAGGAAAATGGCTGGACCCCACATTAGGTCTTGCTCTGTACAAAGGGGAAGATGAAACCTCTTCTGTCATTACAATGCCAGTGTATTTTGTGACAGAATGCAAACATTGTGGATTAACTCTTCATTTCTCCTACATTCACAAACACTGCAGGTGTAGTTAAAAGACCTGGACTTAAGAATTAAAACATGCCCTCAGTGATCAGTAAAAGACAAGACTGCTTCTTCCAGAAATACTTGCAGGGCTGGTGCTGTAGGCAAAGAATAGCTTATACACATCTGATGTTAGGTTTATCACTTCCCTCCATATTGCCGTCCCAAAGCCTCATCTGCCTTTGAATACATTAAGTGACTGAGGAATTGCGATGAGTTTGAAACACTGGCCATAACAGTCAGCAAGACTAATTTTATTGCTAGCTTTTCCTGTATCTCACTACTCTTCCAATATAAATAACAGAAGCCTTCTTTCCGCTCAGTTACATTCCCTCAAATCCACAGTATCTCCAGTAAAGCAAGCAGGGTGACTCCAGCCACATCCTGAGGTAAAAGAAAGCATTTCCCTGATGGACTTCTTGTCCTGGTGCTCCTATCATCTCTCTCACACTTAACTTAATTTTCTGTCTCCAGTGGTGGCTTCCTTCATGCATCTTTCTGTCTGTCAAATGTATAGCTCTCTGCATTTTTTTACCTAATTTTTTTTTTTTATCACCTCCCTACCCTGCAGGCACTGCATGCACATCTGCACTTTGATGCTGTAACTTAACTGTTGTTTCCTGTCTGTGCATTTTTTAACATGCTCAGCGATTACTCTGGACAGCCTGCTTCCCTGGATGAGCTCAACATGCAGCTTCATCTCAGAGGATGTACTTTAGCAAGCAGGTACCTGACCTGGCTGGTCAGAAAGCTGCCTGGGGGCCAGCAGCTGTCTAACCACAGCAGTGTGTGCAAGCCAGTGTCTTCTCCAACATATATTCAAAGCCCCTCTTGGCTGTCCAGCAGCAGGCCAGGTAGATGTACCTGTATACCTGCTTTATCACACATCTCACAAGCAGCAGTGTTCCTGCAATATTTCTGCAATGCAACAACTCCCACAGCCTCCCACTAATTCTGGTACTGGATCAAATCTCCCTTTACTGGATTTACTGGAGTGTTTGTTCAGTTTCTGCTCATGCTCTTTCTTTAAGCCAGTATCTTCCACTGCGGCAGGAAAAGCAGGCGGCTTGCACAGCTAGTTAATCAATATGAAGGTAGATGCTGTAACAAGGAACATGACTGGCTTTTTCTCTATCTGTAAAATAGTTCTCAAGATATGTTTACTGATCTACAGACATACAAATTTCCATATGAGAGGTCAAAGCCTCTTTTTTTTTTTCCTGGCACTGTGACCCTAACAAATTTTATCACAATCTCTTTTCTCTCAGTAATATATATTTATTCTCTTTCTTCCTTTCTAATCCGAGTCTAGGTGAGAGCAAACCTTTCACAGAAGCACAACTGATGTTATCAAGTTGTCTTGCCACGAGCAACTAAGAGATAAACCGTATTGTCTTTCCAGGTCTTGATGCTAAGTATACGAAAGTACCCACTAATTTGATATTAGTAATCTAGTTCAATGAATGAGAACTGCACACTGAGATATACAAATCCCCCTGGGTATGGAAAATTAATTGGTCTTACTGGATGAGTGCCTCAGGGCATTGCCTGTAGCTTGGTCATATTTAGACGAGAAGCATATAAAGTGCTGCAGGACTGTAAGACCTCTTTAAGACACTGAATAGAGACTAGTGTTTTGCAGAGATAAAGCCGAACGCTATCTGCAAGGAAAGAGCAGTGCTCTTTATGTTCTTTATTATGAGCCGTGATTGCCCAAACCTCTGGGCAGGCTCTGTGGTGAATGCAAGAGGTTCAGTGGGGAGCGCAGGCAGAAGAGGGGACAGAGGGCACTCCTGCTCCGTGCCCTCCTTTGAGAGCCTCTGATTGGGACTCATTCAGCGATGAATACACATGGAGAATTGTTGAACTGTTTGATGGGAGGTGTAAGCTGGTGGCGGGAATTAAATTTGCCGAGCGCTGACCACAGGCTCAAAGAAACTACCAACAGCCTTTTCTGCACCCTATGACAAGACCACTTCTGTTAGCTGCCTTAAAAACAAGCGGTACTCAGTGTTTACCCAGCATTATGGCTTCTGTCTCACTCACAGGAATTCAGTATAGTTTTCTGATTTAAAGAATAAGGAAACACCTGGAAAGTATGTGCTTCTCAAAAGACTTTTGGAATTATTTTAACGAAGGCTTTGGTGTGCTGCTGCTCATGAGGTGTTTCTGTGCACGTTTAAATTCCCGGTCTGTGCTGGTACTGTTTGTGTTTAGTAATTGCAGATCTTTCAGGCTCTCCAAAAAAACCCCTCTGTTTCTTTCTACAAGAGCATGATAGTGAATAACAGTAGCTTTGTAGGGCTTTAAAAATGTGCCTGCTTCCCCCCCTCGCCTTTTTTTAAACAGCTGTTCTTTTATTTTCTATCACAATTGTGGGTAAGATGGGATGCAGCATGAACAAGATGGCATATTATTGACAGCATGCAGCTGGTGTTATTTTCCAATTAAAAAAATCCTTGTTGGGCATATGAAAGAACTGTCTAGTTTATGCCCAGTTGTGACAATGCTATCAAGCTGCACCTTCGCCTGAGTGTTTATTTCACGTAAGATAGCAATCTTTGGTTGCTGCTGGGAGAGCTACAGTTTCATATCCAGGGTTAACCACTTTGGGAGACGTGGAAGGCGGGAGCCCGTCTGGAGGCTATCCGCTGGGACTCACTATTTCAGAGTATTGCAGGTATTCTTCCCGGCCAAGACAAAGTTGGTTACGAATGTGCTGTTAGCCATTTCCAAATGTTTGCTGTACTGTACAGCTGTGCCAGAAATGCCTCTTAATGCTTCCTGAGCAACTTCTCTATAAACTGCCCTAAGCGCTTCTAATGGCAATGGAGCTGTTAAAATCTACTGCAGCAGGGACTCTGCCTTACTCTGATGTGCTGGGGCAGGGAGAGCTGACAGGCTATCAGCTGGCGGTTAAAGTTCTTATCAGTCACTGCACCAAGGCTCAACGTACACGGAGCTGTCTGTGCATTTGGTTGCCTAACTGTGACGAGTCTCTCCTGGGTATGAGGGACTAGATTTTTCAAAAACTTACAGCTTGGCTGATGAAGCTTTTTTTTCCCTCATGGGAGTGCCAGTATGCACATTTTTGATGCAATGGTAAATTTGCACTATCTGCTTCAAAACTTCTCAATAAAATGCCCTTAAGACTCTTTTTTGTAACATGAGAATAATAACATATTTTCCCTCATCCTCTTTCTCAGCTACTGGCACAGAAAATCTTAGAACACCACAGAAAATCTTAGAACACATGATTAAAATCTAGCAAAAGTCATAGCAACAAGAGACTACAGTGTCTCACTAAACGGCTATTAAAGAGCTCGAAGCAACACCTGCCTAAACACCTGACTAAACTAGGGATATTCATAGGAACGGCTACTTTCCAAATGCAACGACATTTGTTATCTGTATTTAATGTTCAATAAAATTAACATGGCAAAATCTAAATTATGCCCTCTCCAGGTTTTTCTTCTTTTAATTAACTGCATGCTGTTAATCAGTAAGCACCGGCCCATCCTGACATAAAGAATTAAGCTCGCCTTTTTTACAGTCTTAAAGAAAACTAAGAAAAAACAAGGAAAAGAGTCAGTTAGGATCCTTCCTACATACCGAAAAGGGACGTCAGTACCATTCACTAAAAGTTTATCTATACGAGAAGAATGTCGGTGGTGTTTTGTACAGAGGCATGTAATTACACAGTTCACAGTACACAGATCATATTAAAAGTGATTTGAAGCATGACTGTCGATGTTTAGGTGGTTGTAAAATTACTACAGGACATCTTACCTATTAATTAATACAATTATTGAAACCAGGCACATCCTATATGAGAAAAATGAATTATTCAAATATCTTCAACAGCATATTGACATTTTAATTGTACACTGGCATTTAACACCAAAGGGCGCTTTAAATGTCTTTTTCAGCTACTAGATTTTCTGCTCTTAAATCCCTTCAAATTTCAAAGCAGTTATAGAAATCTCTTCTTTAAATGGCCAGGCTGCCCTCCCAATTCAGTATCTTCGTATGGCACAACATCTCCCTGTACTCAGTATCAACGCCACAAAAATTAAACTTGGTGTTACTTAGCGTCCTGTCCACCAATCACATGCTTTGCTATTTCCAGATAGAGTAGTGGCCCCGTGGGGCCAGCATACCCTACAGCAAATTCCCAGCTCTTGATAAATATGTCAGTGCCAGAAGGGTCAGGCAAGAGCAGGAGGCAGTCTGTGTTCCTCCACCGAGCTGTCCTCACCGGGTGACTGTGGATGCATGCAGCTGGAGACCTACTCCACCACACAATAGCTCTAATGCCCCGAACCCCGAGCAGCTGCCTTGACAAATTAGATGTGGCCTCTCTTATTGAAAAAGCAGATCAAGGTCCTGGGGCAATGACAGTTTTTCCCTGTTTTAGCAAGACAGGCTTCTACTGCTCATTGCAGCCTGGAAATGGATAGCCTGACTTTAAATCTATGCAGGCAGACAATTACAGGTCAAGGGCACCTGCTGTTTCCCGCAGCACATTTGACATTTGATGAGTTCTATTTTAAACTTCACCCTTCTTTTATTTGTAGGATCCAGTAATTTGAGGACATTTAGAAAGAAAAGCTCGGTTGATAGTTTTCATAACCCGGAGTTGCGCATCAGCACCACCTCTTCTGCTACCAATGATGTCTTTTTTTTTTGGCTACCAAATAGCAAATGTCTCTCGGTTCTAATCTTGCTACTCTCGTTTCCACTTCTGCTAGTTAAATCTGAAATCTGTACTGTTAGCAAAACATAGAAACATTTTGGTTTCTGAAAATTTTTAGCTTGTGCCAGTGCTGAAGTACAGGCATTTCTTTAGGTGTGGCACAGGCAGTTGGTGTGTGTTGGAATACACCCCCTCCACTATTTTGACTTCCTCATCCTTGCCTATCTTTTGCAGTGAAAATTGTTCCTCATTCTTTGCACTTTCAGAAGGTTACTATAGAAAATCTGTGACTAAATGAGCTGGGGCTTTTTATGTAAAGTTTGAAATGAAGATTTAGTCACAGGGAAGACACTCTACCCTGTATGCTATTACAATTCCCATTTTTTATTAAAATTGGCTTAAGGACGTGGCCCTGCCCAGGGACTTAGTTTCTGTCATCTTTTCTGCATGCCTTGTCTCCTTCTCTGTCTTTTCGCTCTTGTTCTCATAGAAACTTACAAAAACATAATGAAAACAAGTTTGAAGAAGGTCTGTTGTCAGAAACATCCTTCCAGCATTCTTCTTTCATCAACTGTATATACAATTTCCATTGTATTAATTAGCATCTAGTTTTCTACTGCTACTGTTTGAACCTGAGGATGCAATCTGAGATGATTAGCTGCCTCTAGTCCTGGGAGCACACAGTTCGTACATGCAAGACAGAACAGAGGAAGGATTGGTGTCATTCCTCTGGACAAGTCTGGTGTTTTCCCTTAATCCTGACTGCACAGCCCTCTGGTGCGTGTCACAGGACGCCAGCGACTCCATGGTGGTGAGGTCATCAATCTTCTGGCATGTTTGCTAGTTATTGGCCTGGTCTGGTGACACAGGTACCTGGCCATCAAAAAACTCTGCTGAGAAATTTGGTCCCATTTAATGGCTAACAATGGCTTTGGGGTCTTTATCTGATACAGAGCTAAAATGGCACCCCACAGCAGGTATGCCGTGATTAGCATCTGAGACATTCAGTTCCTGGACAAGTTACTCATTAGAGCCATTCTAGACAGATATAAGGCTGTTTGTTTGGTTGGTTTTTTTAAAAATTTTTAGTATTTCACCCAAGCAGCTAGTATACGTGACAAACATAAATAAGCCCCCCCTCTAGAAACAGTGATGTTTACAGTAAGCTGATGCTAATTTACCTAAGAACATTTTAGAAAAAAAATTTATAGGGATTTGTTTAGCACAGACTCATCCAAACAATCTCTGTTTAAATCCTAATGGGAAAAGTAACTAGGTTTTAAGCTCGATGTGGATCTATAAAAGTTTAAATTGACTAAGTCCCGTGTCATGCCATCTTGTGTCGGTGAAATCCCTTTGTGAAGCTTTACAGCTCTGAGCAACCACACCTCTCACTTCAAACCTCAGCCAAATGCTACGGAATCATCGACAGATTCAGGGCAAACTCCCTACTCCCTTTCTCACAGCACCCTTTCACTAGACACTGCGCAAAAGTGTAGTAAGTCAAGGATCCGGTCCGATTCGATGTTCAGTATTTCCTCAGCACTTGAAACTGTTAGTGAACGGCAAAGTACGTGCGATCTGCTTTACGTTTGTGTGCACAATGGTTTGAGACATGGGAAAGAATAGCAATGTTTGTGCAGCTTCCTCCAGGCACACATGCTTTGAGTTCATAGCTCTTCCTGAGCCCCACGCAGGCAGAACCACCTACGGTGCAGCGCCTTCTCCCATTAGCCTAACGCTTGCTTTACGATCAGTCAGTTCCTTCTGACAGTGCCAGGACGACCATACGGATCAAACACAGAGTATTTGCTTCACCTTGAAAATCCAAGCCCTCCCCCCTCAGACCTGCAAACACTGACTCAAAGGATAACTTCTGACAAATTCTGTGCCGCTTTAAATCCTCTTCTGAATTATTACAAAGTGCCAGCAAGATAATAACAACTTCTCCCTGCTTCCTCTGATGAAACACGCTTTGAATCTTTTAGATCCTTGCACGTATTAGCATATAACAACATTATTGTGTAAAAACATACTCTGCAAATGCACTTCCTAGTGCAAAACTCAGGCCTCCCATGATGAACACCAGTTGTTTAATTTATGCAAAAAAGAGTCCAAAGCTTTGCTTTGTCACAGATTTTTTTTTTTCTCTCGTTTCATGTCTACTTGTAAAGTATCTTGTTAAATCAGCACCTTACATTCTTTATCATAACTGTACCTGAAGTTTCATATAATTCTGTCTCACTGCAGCAGAATCTGCCTGAACATTTGCAGACTCTCCGGAGACAAGCATTGTCAGCACTTGGCAAATCTTTCAAGTAGCGATAATCACAGTAAAATTTAGTAACACTGCCACTTGTGTACAATATGAAATACCTTCTGGAATCAGGTTTTGAAATGAACAGCCCCTGGGCTCCCCAACAGCACAGCCCTCTTGAAATGGAGGGGTTGACTGTTGCTAATGTCTAATTCTGTGCCAGAGGAAGGGCTGCAGTTATTATTATTATTATTATTGTTATTATTCTTATTAATACTATTAATATTATTAATAATAATGATAACAACAATAATATAGCTTCTACAATACAAGTTCTACCAGATACTGTTATCTACAGGAGTGTTCTTGAGATCCAAACACCCCAGCAACTCTTCACACTGTAAATTGTGTCCATCACATCCCGCTTCTAATCAGCTTTTTACTGTCGTTACTTGGATGTCGACAAAAGCCTTGTTAAGGAAAGGAGACACCACTTCATAATCTTCACTTAATGAGTGTTGAGACAAGTAAAAATACAAACATTAAGCCCACTAACTGTCCACCTGAATGCTGCAGAGAAGAAGCTGTAGCAGAACCACCAAATCGCAAGCTGAATTTGCAACCGATTTATCAACACCATGATTAAAAGGCAAGCTCCAGGCATTTAGGGAGCGAGTGAGAAAACTGAGCAGTTGTGGCTGCATTTGCATTAATGAACCCAGGACTTGAAAGGCGTGAGGCATTTCTGAAGGGAGGCAGGAAGGACAGGAGGCAGCAGAGAAGGGCAGAGGGTAACGAGGGGGCAAGGCCAGCTACTCCTGAAGAAAATCACTTGGTTTTCTTCAGGCAGGCCTCTCTACGAACGGTACGTGCCTACTCCCCCCCTTCGTTAGTAGGACAACTACAGAGAGACACAGGAGTGCGGCACTACTGGGGTGTGGAGGGTAAAGCCTTGGAGCGCTCCATGGGGCAGTGTCACCACTGGGGAGGGAGGGAGACCGAGTACAATGGCAGCAGGGGGGAAGGTTAGGCGGCGAGGTTAGGGAGACTGTTTCGACAAAGGTGAGAAACACGCAATTAAATTAACACTAAAACACAGCAAGAAAAGAAACAAAACATAAACATACTCTAGAACATTTTTCTTTTTTTTTTTTTTTTTTTTTTTTCTCTGGGGAGGAGATGGAGGAGAAGAGGAAAGAGGGGTGCAGTTTGCCCAATCAAAGCTGATTATTTTTTTGTTTTGTTTTGTTTTGCTCTGCAATAGGAAGGGCAGGTTCCTTAATGGCCAAATTGAAAATGCCAGTGGGATGGCAACGCATGGTTCCCACTCTATGGGTTGCACTACACATTTTCATCTTGGCAAGAAATGTGATGTAGCTCAGAAACAACAATCCCAGAGTATATTTAGCTACTAAAGCTGTGGCACACAAATGTCACATTCCCATGAGTCAACCCTTTTAAAGAACCCCCTCTTCACGCCCCCACAGATATTCCCCAAGATGCCTGCACTGAATTAAAAGTGAAGCATATGGATGGATGTGACATCATCAAAGCACCCGTGTTACAGAAAAGAAAGCAGCAAGTGGATTCTGTACAAGTAGTACAATTGGTAAGAAGTCATTTGTGAGCACAGGAAAAGAAAGAAAACACTGTCCAAAGGATTAGACACAACCAATGAAGAACACCACAAAGCACCTTGCAAAACAAAGAGAAAATGTTTAAAAAAAAAAAAAAAGATAACATATTTTCTCTGTGAATGTGTGAAGGTAAAAGAAATTACAGCAAAAGTGAAAACAAAATCTTGACAAAAGGATAGTAAGTGTAACATTTTCTCATTTATTTTTGTGTAAGAACTCTTTCCTTTGCCCTTTTAAAACAACAAATCAATAGTAATTTTGGAGCCAACAAGCTCTGACTGGGCAAGGCAAGGAGTAACAACACACAAGTAGATGGTAATGGTAAACAACCATGCGGTCACCTCTGCCACCATTGTTTTGATTGCGTGTAGACTGCTTCCAGCTTTGTCAATATTCATAATTAGGCACCAAAGAATGCATGATATTTAAATGACCCTGTCAAGTGCTAATAAGGCTCTCTGGTAACCATCAATCCCTGGGGAGGGAACTATTGAATGTAAGCCACCTCATCAGTCAGTGAATTGAAGCGAAAATTATTAGAATCCAACAGCTACACTTTTATTAATATTTTCACTGCATGCTCTTCTGGAAGCTGCTACTGGCATGCAAGATGTTTT
Source organism: Egretta garzetta (assembly GCF_000687185.1). Classification (NCBI taxonomy): domain Eukaryota; kingdom Metazoa; phylum Chordata; class Aves; order Pelecaniformes; family Ardeidae; genus Egretta; species Egretta garzetta. Next base: position 2,090,604 of record NW_009258966.1, on the reverse strand, counting down.
AAGAGCTAGCTTTCCACCTATTAAGCATTGCTTCGCAAAAGATTTGTGAAGTAGGGACCCACACATAACAAATAGTGCCATGAAAATGCATGCACGTCTCTACATTCCTCTGGGTACATAAAGGGCCAGATCTTCCACTATCGGTGGTTTCTGACAATGCTCCCCTGTCTGACGCCAGCAGAAGAGCTGGGTTCAAGGACCTCTTCCTTCCTTCCTCATCAAATCTGCTTAATGACATCCCCTCCCCTCATGGCAGAGGAGAGAAAGATACCACTTACTTTCAGAAGAGGGAACACAAGATTTTCTAAGAAATGTCCTCTCCCCTCGAGTATTTTGAATACCGGATGTTACTAAAAGACTGGACAGAAAAAGAAAAAAGCCTTGTTTTTTGGCTGTCTGCATTGCCACTGATTTATTGCTGCGAGGAAAGAGGAGTGCTAGGTAAATCACATGACATCTTTAGAAGAGCATGCAGACTTACCTGCCTTCCCTCTACATACGAGATACCCAGAAATTACTTTTTCTGAATTGCCCTTCTATAGCTGAAGAGCAAGGGCTGAAGAATTTAAAAAATGAGGTCAATATCTCAAACGGAACTTAAGCAGGAATTAGGAACCTGAGCTTTCGTCTTCAGCTCCCTAGTCCTTTGCAGCCTAAGTTACAGTTTTGAGTATTGCAGCTGCCTGGAATCCTTCCTCTGCTGAAGCTCAGCAGCGCAGGGGCCTGCAGGGTGCAGGGGAGCTCTATGCTTAACTCACATGTATGCCTGATCAGGTTCTAGAAATTCACTTTCTTGCTTTAGTTTTGCAGTTATTCTCCCCAAATGTCTACAGGATCAAGCTCTGAAAAAAATTGTTTGATTTGGGGCCACTTCTAAAACCCAGTTGAATGGAGAAGAGCAAATGGCAGTTTTTCCCTTTTTTATAGGAAAAACTCACTGCTGGGAGGTGGGAGACAAGTTTGCATCCTCTGACTGAGGGAATTCAAATCTTCATATTCCATTTCCTGTCATCAAGCCTAAAAGCCAAGGCTACTAGATTAATGTTTGCCATGGTATTTCAGGAAATTTTACTGCATCTCCTGCCTACTTTGACTGGCCTCCTCAGCTGGAAAAGCGCTTCAGGCTTTGTCTCTGATGGGTCAGCCAGGTGATGCCCATTGCCTTCATGGCTAGGAACCGTGGAAGGCGCTTTGAGGTCAGTCCTGGGGAGCTGAGTGAGAAATCCAGGATATCCCAAGACTGTGGGAGGCACCGTGTTTGGGGCTGTTGTGAACAACAGGCGCAGAGTTCACAGTCGGAGTCGAGACCGCCACCAGCTGTTTGTGCAGCCCTGCTGAAGACTGTTCTGTGATGTTAACGTGCTCATTACCCCCTGCTGAAAGCCTCCACGGCCAACGCAGAGAATTCAAGATTCACTGGGTCAGATGGAAGGGATGGAGAATGATTTAGTAACCTACTAGTTTGGGCAGACAGTGCAAAGCAGCAGGTCTGGCATACCAGCAGCTTCTCCAGGAACAGCTGATGCTTTTGTCTAATGAGTTTTTCATGTAAAATGCATGAACAATAGAGACTGGAATCCACATTTCAATTAATATTTTAAGTGTTCTATATCAAGTATTCATAGCAGAAAGGGCTGAAGCTCATGTGTGTTCTTGCCCCTGGTGAGTGCCCTAACCACTCAGCAAGTGAGTTTTGCTGATACCCATTCTCCTCCTGGCCCACTGAGTACTTAATTAGTCCATACAGAGCGAAACATCTTCAACAGAGAAGAGACTGAAAGAAGCGATCTGAGAACACCCTGGGGAAGAATAACAAGGACTCAGATCTCTCTAGGCATTGGAGCTATTTGAACCTAAGTCCCCTATTTACAAAAGAACCGTTTTAACCTCTTTGAGACACAAGATTAAAAGGAGATGGGAGGACGATGGAGGCCCAGGATGGAATGAGGGGGCACTGCCAGCCTTAGAGTGGAGAAAGGCTTCTCCTTCTCGAAGCATGTTCAAGTGGCAAATTTATGTAATTTTCTGCCTAGTTCTCTGTAGGTATAGCAAAGGGGGAGTGGAGGCCAAATGGCAGGGTTGCCACTTGTGTCAGACCCAAGCATGCTTCAGCCAGGATTGAACACTGGGGAATGACACCTAAATCCTAACTTTTGGTGCATTAAAAATGCAACACAGAATCTCTCTCCACCAGCAGTCACCTCTGTATCTTTTAAAATATGGTAATGACCTCCTCAGCCCCCACTCTCAAAGGTATTTGATGCTCAGGTCTCACTGAAGACAGTGGGACTTAGGCCCAGTGGCTAGGTCTAGCATCAGTTTTACTTCAGTGGTACTAGAGCAGACCTTCGGTACCTCTGCCTGTCACAGAGAGACAGAAATTACGTGAAATTAGCCAAGATCTGCTGTGCTGCCTTGGGAATTCAGACAACAAGGCAATACAAAAGTGCACCTTTAAGAACAATGGGAAGCCACAGATCTTCCTCTGCCAGACAATGGGGGAGATGGAGTTTAAAGAGAGCTAAATCCCCACTGTTCCCCTCCTTCCTGTACACATGCACAGCACACACGGCAAAGGCATACACTTCTGTTTGTTTTGTGTGGTTTCCTCAGGCAGTGAATTATCTAGGACTGAGTCTGAGATTGGCTGTTTAGTTTCAGGCTTTACGATAAGCTTTTAATTATAGCACAGGAGTTTTATTACATGTTACTCCGAGCCAGCTGGAAGCAGTTACACTTTAGTCCTCCCCCCCCCCCCCCACCTCCTCACCACAGGATGTCATTTCCAAGGCCTTACCCTTCTTGTCTTGATGATTATGGGATGAAACTGCCACATATGGATCTGTATTTTCAGATGAACCAAGCGGATCCTTCCAATCCAGCATGCGTCCCCTACCATCATAACCCTGTCGAGCACGAGAGTCAGAAGTGGTGGTGCTTGGGACTAGGGAACTGGAGTGTCCTGTTTACATTATAAATACAGGTAGGGAAGACAAGTCTCATTAGTCACTTACCATGCTACCTCACCACGCTCAGGAACGCACGCACCGCTTTGCTTCCATGACGGGCGAACGTCTTGTCTTAGGCTGAGCAATGTTTCAAAAGTCCTTCAAAGCATTGCCCCAAGGAAAAGAGGGGATTTGAACCTTCCAGATCAGCCTCATGGCAGGGTGCTCACACGCCTCGGGCTGCCGCGGAGCTCGTGGCTGCGTGCTCTTATCCCATGGAGTTAAACGCGTGAGGGAGAGGGTGAGCGCACTCCGTTGGAGTCAAGCATCCTTTGGCTGGATTTAATACACATGCCTGACTGACACTGACGTGTCAGCCCATGCTGTCTGGTGCTGGCTTAGTTAAAAAGCAATTTTAAAAGCAGTTTAAAATGGATCACCTTCTAATATGGCCAAAACTGAAGGGGAATGCCAGCAGAGCTACAAGACGGCAATGTCAGTGGCTCTCTGCCCCGTGCCCCCAGGGGAACAAAGGATGGCCCAGCACCGGCGTGCTTGCACCGCGGCATCGTTCTCCAGATGGGAAAGGTGCAGGGCCCATCAGCCACTCACACCCGCTTGCACCCTCGCCATCAGTCCTGTCTGAGCTGAAGGTCCAAAGTGCCTCTGAGATAAGCATGAAACCGAGCATCATTTCTGCTCAGAGTGACAGTGAAGACAATGCCTAACTACATGGATCTGCCCAAGAACCCATGACTCCAGCAGCACCTGCCACAGCCTCCTCCTAGGACGGAGGTCTCACGTGCCCTTTTTCCATTACAACTACTCTAGATGTTGTTACTGCTGTCCTGAGTAAAGCTGACGAGCTCCTTACCCATCAAATACACCTCAACAAACAGCACGTTCACAGGGCATGCCCCGCGGGAAACACTGCACAATTTTAACAGTGGTTTGGCTGGGGGAGAGATGTGTTTGTAGATTCATATGTCCTTTTCAGCTAGACCCTGAGAAGTATGTCAGCACCCAAAATGCATGGAGTGCTTGGAGTCTATGGTCTCTGAAAGATGGCTCCAACCCGGACTCGGCAGTGGCTTGGGCTGTTCTGTTGTTGCTGGGGAGGGGGCACTGAAAATCCATCCACAGCACAACATTTTGACCTTAAAAATGCACACATTTCTGAAAGTTGCGTTTCAGCACATGCATCAAAATTAGTTATTTTCAG
>NW_009258966.1:2084203-2086417 GCF_000687185.1 Egretta garzetta | reverse complement strand
GCAGGACTTGAGCAGCTCTGGGCCTGGTTAATTTGATGCGAACTAACTGTATTTCCCTTTACCCACTTTCCTGAAACAGCTCATCAAAAGAGGGATTTTTGAAACATGCTCAAACACAAACTAACAGAATCGGATTATTCACAGACAGAATAGCAGATAACGTTTTCTCTTCAGATACTGCCGGAGAGACTGACAGCAGCCCTCCTTTCTCCTGCTTCCTTTTTAACAGCCCCGCAAATTAATTTTCCTTCCTCAGATGTGAGTCTCCCTTGGAGAGAAGTCCAATCACCAGGCTACAGACTGCCCTAGCAGGGACCCTCTGCCTGCTCCTTCCCTTGATGTTGCTTCACTGCTCAGAAAAATAATTTGAGACTCACTGGGGCAGAGATAGAGCAAAATGAGGAGCCCAAATTTAGAGCCTTGCAGCGAAGGCACAGAGCTGGGCAGGTAGAGGCTGTGGTCCTGTATGTTAAAGAGTCACTGGATAAGCATAAAGCTTTTGGAAGCTGTAGCTCAAAAAGGCTGCTTTAGATGGCTTCTAAAGCCACCCGGCCCCAGCTCGCAGAAGCACAGGGAGAGCTGATGAACCTGGGTCCCCAATTTCACTCTAGCAATCAAACCCCCAATGTTTGGCAACCAGCACTCCCAAACTTTTTGATGCACCCATGTATTTCATTTTACCCAGCCCTTTCACCAGCTTCATGGCATTGAACTGCTGATGAAGTCAGCAAAAAAGCTGCAGCTTCTGTTAAGATGCTGCTATGATTTAAAGAAGTCTTGCTGAGAATTAATCATCTTACAGAGGAAGAAAATATCTGCCTTCCTCCATATATTTTCAAGGAGCTCTTTTGATTTACTGCACGGGATTATCTATGGCAGTACTTTGGACTGTGTTTTGCACGGGACATAGACACAACTAACTCCCGTGACTGGTACGCTTAGCAGGGGAAATTGGTCAGATTCGCAGTATTCTCACCACAGAGCCACCTTCAGCTACTACAGCTAATCATTAACACAGTTTAGCTCTGGACCTCAGGCTGAAGGCTTATACCGACAAGGGCGCTGTATTATTTTTTACCTCTCATGATAGGAAGTGCGGTTTCCCCCAGCCATCTTTTTTTAACATGGAAAAATAGAGGCCGTATTTAGTCAAAGACAGAGCTTTGAATGTCACTCAAATAGAAAAGAGAAGCCAAACACCATCCGCTTCTAAAAAATTTCCATAAACCACAGGATAGCTGGGAGGGTGGGTAACACACGGTTAGATGGATGACGGACTCCGATCCAAATGCGCTGCCGGCTCCACAGCAGTCCTGCAGCAGGGCTGCCTGTTTCCAAAAGGACAAGTAGAGGTCCAGCGACTGAAAACACATGCCCTCCTGAAACAAGAACATGCTGGAGCGTGAGAGCTTTCGCCCCTGTACAATTTTACGTTTGGCAACTCCTGTGCTCATCCCCAAGAAATAACAGAAATAATGGGACAGAGAACAGGCCAGAAAATGGAAATTATGAGATTTCCATGTCTTCTCTTCCCTAAGGACTAAACCACAGTGCCAGCATTCATGGGGTTCCAGTCTCCAAGTTAATACCCCATTCAGCAACCGCAATAATGTGTACAATATTTGGTCAGCCTACAAACAGTGCTGCACTCAACATAAGAAAGCAATTAGTCATAGCTTGATAAGGAGGTAAAAGAGAAGAAAATCTTGCCAAGTAGCAATCATATTTTATGCCTGTGTTTGATATACATTTATATGCCTATATCTCTGTCCAGACACTTGCACCTTAGGTGTGCTTAAAGGGGGAATTCTAAGGAAAAGCCCTAAGTACGGTTAAAGAAAAACATTTCTTAATACAGTAACCTAGAGGAAATATATGCCTAAGGGACACATTTTCTGAAAAAAAGATTTCCTGAACCATATGCTGCAAATACACAGAACTTCTTCGTAATGGAAAGCTAAGGCTTTGTGAAGATATTAATGTGTACCAGATGGTCGTTAGGTAGAGAAGGGTTTCACACAAACACAAGAAATCACTCTATTCACTCTGCTACTAATGTGTTAGTCTAGTACACACTGAGAAACAACCTTCCACACATAATTGAGATAAACTTTCTTCCATTTGATTCTAAGGAAGCAGGGCAGGAGCAGATTAGACCTTAACCGCCTGTCCCACTTGCGTTAGAGCTGTATTCTGCAAACACTTACTACTGGG
>NW_009258966.1:2053214-2084183 GCF_000687185.1 Egretta garzetta | reverse complement strand
TCCACGTGGGGAGGGGCGGCTCCCGTAAGCGGAGCAGCCGCTGGGTCCCGTAAGTGCATGAATACCCAGTCCCGCTGGGTGAATTTCACCCCTGAGCAGTGTGGCACGACGAATGTGTGAGCTAGTTAAGGTTCTCTCATAAACAGAGGAAAGACTGAAGTGGCAGGCAACCCAGTCCTGGCCCTCTCACACACGGCCATTATTAAACCTTTACAATGTGCTGTATAGTTTGCAACACGTAGTAGGCCTTTTTTTTTTTTTTTCCATTACACCATTTTTACCACTCTGACTGTGTAAATAGGCTTCACGGCATTTTAAAGAGTCTTTAGCCTATCTGAGATGTGGTCAGTACCTCTGTGTTAATATCAGTTAATATCTAAACATCTAAAAAGACAATACTGCCTTTGTTTTAAAACAATCCATCTGAAAAACTGCAGACACAGTGCTTTTCAAAGTTCTTTGCTTAAAGCAAACATGCAAAAACCAAAATAGACACACTTTTAAAAAATCTGTTTTAGGTGCTTCCATTATTTGTAAAAACTTTTCATTTGGAGTGCTGTAATCAAGTAACAGAAGGAGAGTAAAAGCACTCAGTGTCTACGGGCATGGGTAATGATTCAGAAGGGCTGCACTTCTGTAACTACAGCTTGTTCTGAAGTGCACTTGTAAAATATAAGGACTTTTTCCAGGTTTAAAACAAAGACAGGGATTCAATACGTATTTGATAGTTGCTCTAATATGCACAAGTCATTAGGATCTCAGAGGTTAAGATGTCTGCACACTATCCTATTAACAGCTATAGCAACCTAATTAGACAATTAGAGGGAAAGGCTAAATCAATACTACAGAGGGAGAAAGGACTATGTCTAGGGGGTAAAAAAAGGGCCCAATTCACTAAGAATTGATGTTTCCAAAGGTAATTGAAACTGCTTACAATTTTGCAGAGGAATCTAGCTTAATCTCCTTGTTTAAATATGTGGCTCTTGCAGCGTTTCTCTCTGACCTTCTGTGGCCAGACCTTCAGCCTGCTGTCTTCTCCTTGGGTGTGAAAGGGATGCACTTGAACAGGCACCTGTGTGGACTTTGCACTTTACTTGTGTACAACTGATCATGTGAGACCGCACCAGAAAAGGGAGCCCCTCTGCCAAATTGAGGAGGAGGCTGATGCCAAGGATACGAAGATTAAGGTCTTGGTTCTCCTTTCATTCACACTGCTACAGATTGGCAGGAACCCTGTTGAAGCGAGCTGATCTATAGTGGAGTAAATCAAGGCCTTAAGACTTCTTTTGCAACTGGAGTTTCAGATGCCTTTGAATATATTTAGCCCACTGGATCCAAAAGCACCCTGAGCATTCACTTGGTTGGCATTCTGGTGTATCCCAGTATTCTGAGATTTAATCTATTATGAAATACCATTTACTTATGCATTTAACGGGACTCAGTAACATTAAAATGCACCATTTATAAAATTTTAGCTTTCTCAAGAAAAAAAAAATTACTCTGAGCAGTCACTACAGTTAGCAAACAGGAGCTTGTTTACTGAGACTGGTTTACTACCTCATGCTGGAATTTTTTACACTCCTCATGTGGAAGATCAATCGAGGTGACTAGCACATTTCCCTTTGTATTTTGCTACGGTAGGTGAAAAGAGACACTGAGTATATCAGAATGGGTATTTCAACTAAACCCATGAAAAGAAGAGCTGGCTTGCCTAGAGACCATGTTATCAGGATGTACCTGAGGAGGGTCAACAAAATCACCTGTGAAAAGACAGGGCATGAATGGGAACCAGTGTTAATGCTGGCTCAGCTTTTCTCCATTGCATCTGGCAGTAGGGTCCTACTTGAAGAGCTGGGTTAATTCATGGAGTCTGTCTTTGGGCTTGACTTGCTGGGACAGTAGAATGGAGCTATTCTGTAACATGTACTCCCTGGGACTGCAGCTTTTTTTCCACTCTGCTGCTCACTTGAACCAGTTTTATGCTTTCTTGGTCAGATTAAATCATCAGCTTTTGCTAATGTCCCTACGAATATGGTAGCTGACAGGATCCAAAACCACAACCTCACAGCTATAACTGTGCAGACTACAAATGCACTTAGAAGCAGGAAACCTAAGACATTTCTGGCACATCAACACTAGGCCCAAGGCCATTTTCTTTTCCTTTATATTCAGCAGTACGGATTTTATTATTACTGTTCTTTAATTACTACTCTGTGCATTGGAAATACAGCAGTTTTCAAATGAAAGTAAGTACAAGCTGTATATGCAGATGAAACCATGAATCTTCTATATATTACAAAGTCTCAACTTGTCTTTGATTTTGTATATTCCCGTCACTGGTTTTCATTATTGTACTTTCAAACAACTTTCACCTGCGCATTTTCCATTTCTTGGTAATAAACAATGTGGGGAATTTGATTTTATTTTTACAAATGTTGAATGATATTACTGTGCCTCCAGTTATTTATATTCTGCTATACTGAGCTGTCACTGGTTCTGCTTTGACCTACATATTTTGCAGGCAAGAGATGAAGGGATCAATTAAATGTTCATCACAACTGCACACTAACCTACCTCTTGCTACATTGAGCCAAACATATGGTGAATTTGCCCTAGCTCTGATGAACTGCTAGTATTGTACAGCCTGAAAGCAACTTCACAAGCAAGCTCCCATCCCACATGGAAATTTGTCATTGACTTCACTGGGAGCAATACCACACATCCCCTTAGCTTGTGAGTACTTGTCTTTGTTGAAGATACCTGTAAAGGGAAACTATTGCAATACAAGCCTAGGTTTGAATTTAAGGTGATTATTTATTCTGCAATAATTCCTCATGAAGACATTTATTCTGCACTCCAAGTACCAGTGTAATCCACTTCCAAATATACAGAACAAAGGGGTGGAAAGTACTGTAAGCACAGATTAACAGCTGCCTCATGGGAAGGTACTACTCTAGGATTTGCAGAAGTGCTCCTCTTCAGCTCAGGTCATTTAATTTGCTACGTGAATCCCTTTTTTTTTAACAGACCAGGCACCATTCAGGCATTAAGATACTGCAAGCATGGACAACTGACTCACCCTAGAAGTGACAGGAGCTTTCAGGAATTGAGGCACAACCCAGTCTCAGCTGCCCTGGGCAACAGGCAAATTTTCCTTATGAGAGACCTTTCTGTAACCCAGGGACAGTTCTGCTCCTTTCCCTAAGGTATCTCTGACTGGCTGCTGTAGCAGTCATGACACCAGCCTGGACGACTCATGAGTGGGATGTGAGCTGCTGTCTTGTTTTTTCCTGGCAAGCAGGTAAGACGCATCACTATACCCAAGCGTTCCTTTGTCTGAGTGTTCAGATGAAGCATGCTCTTAATCATGTCTGCTGGTGTGCCATTAAAATAGGCCATATCTGACTTTAATTCGATGGAGACAGCTTTGAGGGAGGACTAGAAAAGAAGGATTGAAAATCAAAAGGTATGACTTAATCCTAATTGTGATTAGTGAATCAGGCCCTCAAAACGAAGACAAAACAAGTAGAAAAGGGTAATGGCTATTTGAGTACAGGAACTACTAGCTAACACAAGGATCTGGGGAGAATTTTTAAAAACACCCATGAACTGACCATACACTGTGTCGTAAGACATTTCATGATCAGGTGAAGCAGTTGAAATGTCTATGAACAAAATAAGTTGGGAAGAAACATTAAATAAAACAAAAGTATGAAAATACTTAAGAGTTTAGTAAAAAAGTGATTCCTCCAAAATGGATTTGCTGTCAGTAAATAATGAAACTAAGAACTTCCTTACCATTCAGGGCTACGAAGGAATCTGAAAGACAAATAACAGGGGAAAAATCATTATTTCTCTCTCATTTTTTTCTTTTTAATAGTTTGCTGTTAGCAACCTTCTATGCTTCAGCTGATATTTGTATGCATGTGATTAGTACCCTAAGGACCCAGGCAAAACCAATATTCAGACATACCCGAAAACAATGTCTGGCTTTGAAAGCGTTCATGGCCAGCCCTGTGCAAGGGATACCAAGTAGAAGGCCAGTCCTCCCTGCCACGGCTTTCTTTGCAAGATCAAGCCCTACCCTAATGCAAGGCACTACAAGTGATGCAGCCAGCAACGTGAGGCAATGAGGACAAAACTCACATGACCCAATACCACATGGAGTAATCAGATCAGCTGGGTTAGCAGGGAGTGAAATCTACCCCTGTGCAGCGTCAAGGTTCAATGCATCATTCAGGGCTAAAGAGGGATTTAAGCAGGGTACAGGCTTTGTTGCTCTCTGCGCAGGAGCAGATCTCTCTCCATGAGCACAATGTGCTCTTTCTGAATAATTTCCTACCCTTCTTTTATATTTAAACAGTATCAGGTGCACTCCAGACCTGTCTAATGTATTTGCTCAAGGAGAGCAGAACTGGCAGAAAAGGGCAAAGTTCCACCAGCTGGGAACTGACCTGATTTTGGTGCTAACCCATTTTACAGGGAGCACAGGAAGGACTATGTGTACACATCCTTCAAAAAACTTGGAGACAGCCTATGTAACCTTATCTTAGGGCAGAGGCAGAGGGAGGTGTAGTTGAGATGGAGGGCATGCAGAGGCTGAAATCCTTGTACTCCCTCAAGCACAGTGATCACAGTAATAAATGGCTCTTGAACAAGGATGCACAAGGCATGAGAAGGCTCTGGCTTTCTCCAGAGCAGCTGGCCCACACTGTATCCCATGGCACGCTCTAGCCCTCTGCTACTGTGTTCTGTATTCCAGACCCTCTCCCTGCACGTTATGTCCTTGGCTTCAGCAGTTTTATCACATCTACAGGCATCAGTGCAAACTGCACCAAAAAGAATGTGATTCTTGATTTCATAAGCTTTATAAATAATATTTGGGGCTCAGAATTAAACCAACCTTGGCAAGAACATTTGGAACGAGAGCTGTCCTGAACACAGATGTGGATATTCCTGAAGGCTCAGAAATCAGCATGCAAGGTTTCTTTGCACGCACTGCAAGCTGTGCACTTTTAAGCACCTCAGTGCAAAACGTAAATGTTTAAAGACTGTGTTTAAGCTTTCAACTCATGCTGTCAGTACCTAAGGTTTATCATTAAAATTTCTTAGGCAGGGTCAGTAGTGCCTGACCCTTAATACCACTATGTTGTCCAGCCTGTGTGCAAAATCCACTAGAATTCACAGACTAAGTAGTTCCCACTTCTTGATCCGGATCCAAAGCTGAAGATATATTTCACTGCCTCCCTGTCCTGCATGGGAATGTAGTCCAAGTCACAGTCAACACCAAGAAACCAAGCCGCTTCTGTACATCTACATAAACTACCCAACCACCATGGCTAATAAAGACAATGAACACCCAATTCATTATGCCATTGCTATAATCAATATCCTCTGGAACTGAGGTTTTCTCACTATGTAACTGCTTTGAAATCTGGTGTTTGTATAAATCACACCAACTGGGCTATTTTCTTTAAATGCATTTAAACAACCATTCCTCTTCTGAACCTGCATCACTAGCCAGAGTTGCTGTCCCTGTTGTGGCTTACATTGCTACAAAAGAACGCCCGACAGGTAATGGTGATTTGAGGCATTCAGAAGGATGCTGTGACACATGGTAAATAGAGGGTAAAAGCTTTGCTTACTTTGGCAGTCACCCAGGCCATCTGTATTGCCATGTTCTACGTCCTGTTCAAATGCCAGTCTAAATAATAGAAAGAAACAAACCAGTATGAATAACAACAGTCATAGGCACTACCAGAAAGAAATTATCACATGTGTAACTCAAATAAAGCGCCACCACGAAACTGGACATTTCTTTGGAACTTCCACACAAAGGCTGAAAAATTGCTACATAGACATTTGAGTTATTCATTGTGGCTTAATGATTTCTTGGCTTCTCATGATGCTTTGTCTTTTTATTATACTTTCTTAAAATCTGCTGCATGCCTCGTTGTCAAGGGAGGCAAATAGATTCATATTTTTTAAACTCTTAATTCTATTATATATGACATTATCAGAAGCAATTATGATCCCACCTTAACTTGTCCATATAGTAGACAAGGTGCACTGATACTTTGATGTGAGGAGGAAGCTAATGCATTGTGTAGGCACTGTGCTGGGGGAAGACAACCTGCATTTCAGCAATCATTTATGTACTGCGCTGGACAAGGCTGGAAAGCGTAAGGTCCAGTCCACAGCAGACATTCTGCTGAACTCACGGGACTCTACTGGAGAACACCACAGGCTTTTCTACCTGACATGCTCAGTTTATGCTCCTAACCTCCACCTGTGATTTCGGGTAACTAGTAAAGCTGTTCTTCCAAGTTCCTGGATGGTCAAAGGTGAATGACAAGAGCCTTGGAAAACCTCCAACACAAGCCCTTCTCTACATTAGCTAGGATCCTGCCCTTGAGGCATTAATTACGCTTGCAGGCACCTTATTCCCAGCTCCATGGTCTTAAGACTCCTGCTCAGCTGTCACCTGCTCCAACAGGGCACCTAGCATCTCTGCCTCCTGTTGGCTAGTTTAGAAGTTAACCAGACATCTTTACAGCTGATCTGGATCCCCTTCCTAAGAGCTATGAGCTGGACAGAGAGTTTTTAAGAGTAAGGTACAGAAGTCCCCTGTAGCTTGCCATGGAAGTGCAAAAAGACTCAAACACCTTGGGAATGCTGAGAGAAAACCTGATACGGACGCAGGTGCATTTTGACATTATTTTACCAAATATCCAGTTGTGAATAGTCCGCACTCTCGTAGTAAGGCATATACAGGCACAGCTACAGCATCCCCAGTGGACAAAGAATTTGAATTGAAATAGCAAATTAAGAACATGACACAAGCAGAGGGGTGGTAACTCAGCCATTATATACTGAAGACCTATCCAGAAGTGGGGTTAAGCGGGGCTGGCTGTGGGACTGCCGAGGGTGTGTGACGTTTGCGCTACACTTACACCGCTACCGTGAGGAGGTGTAGCTGTACCTCAGGGTGGGCAAGCTCAAGGTATGTCAGATGTGGCCCAGAAATGAGAGGTCTGAAGTGGGTCTGCTCCCTGCGAGGAGGCTTTCGTAACCACATTTAAACAAACCTTCACAGACCTTCATTATTACAAAATAATTAAATTCTACTGTTAAGCAAAGGGAGATCCAGCACTTCTCTGAATCTGCTTTAAGCTCTTACTGTGCTCTGTGATTCCTCTTAGTAATGCACAGTAAATTAGAAGGACTGGTTTTCTTTTCAGTGGACAAATTGTTTCAGTAATTTAATTTGGATTCTATTGCCTCTTTAATCAGCTGTGATGGCTCCAGTGTGGGCTGGTCCAGACATACCCATCCAGTTCCCTCCTTTCAACAATGTGCGGACCTTAGTACAGCTCTTTCATTTTCTTCTTCCTCCTCTTTCAGCAGTTACCAATCAGCTGAGAGTTCACATCAAAAAAATTTGTGAGACATTTCAGAGGTGAATGCAAATAAGGTAGAAACAAACACTTCCCACATTTTTCCTTCCCTAAGAGCCCCACGTTTCAAATAGCTCTGCCGAAGACCTCCTGGCGCCACCGCCGGGAGCTTCACAGCCCGTCCCGCCAGAGTCCTTACTCACTTGGAGCCAAGGACCAGCTGTGTGCATGCCCCGCTCTCCTTCACCCATCCACAGTAGGGGTCTCGGGACGCTATGCAGGCCCTTGAGAAAGAAAAGCACAAGGTGGCATTCATGAGTGTTCCCGCCTTCCCCATGCTTGGCGCACGGGCTTCTGCCAGCCAACAGAAAACACGTACTTTTTGCATTTGCCGTGACGCTCGCAACGTCCCAGGGGAACCTTGATGACACAGGTGGAGAAGGCGACGTACAGGGCGCTGCTGGGCTTGTCAAGCTGCATGCCCACTATCCGCTTGTCCTCCACACCATCGTAGCTGCACCTGATTTGACAAAATGTGAGGTAAGGTTATAAATTAGTTCTGCCGGGAAACCAGATAAAAACTTAATGATTCCTCAAGCTAAAAAAAAAAAAACAAAACAACTCAAAAACTCCCACAAAAAAAACCCGGAGAGAAAGGTAGAATTAAACAAGCCAAGGAAAAAGAACACACAATACTTACTATAAAGACTGATAGACATATAAGCGAGTATTAAAAATGCATGGTACAGGGGAATAAGAAGTGGAGAGAGACGGCACAGCAGACAAGCTTTCTGAGGGCCCTTCACTTTTTGTGTTTGTTCTTCTCCAGCACTCAAAGTAGCTGAAATTTTTGCATGATTACGGCCCACTTCAAAGCCCCCTTAGGCATATTTGAGGAAGGCTGAAATGCGGGAAATTTCCCTTGGAGAGCGGGTTGCTGGTTGTTGAGTTATTTGGAGAGGAATCAGGTTTTTTATAGGATTAGAAAAATTAATCTTCCTTTGCAAAATTTCACTTCTAATTATCCATCAACTGGTGCATAGGATGGTCATATTTTCTACATACTGAATAAAAAATTTCTTATTGCAATGTAGAGACTGATAAGCAGACATCCCCTCTCCAAACAATTCAAAATTACTCAAAAAATTTGGCTTCTCTAACCATTTCCCTTTTCATGGGACAACCTACTCTCTGGGAAGTCGGAAGTTCAAAGTTGCCTGTACACGAGTACAAAGAATCAGATACACACTTTTCAGGATTGTAAACGTTCATCTCCTCCAGGAAAAGGCTATCATTTAGGAAACCACTGTTTCCTGTCCGTGCCAAGAACTTCAGGATGATTCCCTTCTCTGATCCCAAGAAAACCACGGTGTAGTTCTGATACGGCCCAGCAGCAGAGTCCACAGCAATTTTGGTCAGGCGATATCTAGAATAACAATGCGGCATTTTGCATCATTTGGGAATAGATTGCCATTCAATTTTATCACTTTTTCCACTTCAGATAACTGCATGGTAGCCTTCCAGCAACGACAGAACATATTTAAGCACTTTTCCTAGCTGAATAACCCTGTAAGTCAACACTGACTGTACAAATTTGGCTCCCCAAATGGCGGGGAATTTTTGTGTGTTTCCACATCCACATGTCCAATAGCTAGCAGAAGTGTTTGCAGAAAGCTGAAGGGGTGCTAAGAGTCTGAGGCCATTTAGGAATTATCCTCCCAATCAGAAGCACCACTAGCCTGGTGACTTCTTCAGATGGGGAAAGAAAATCACGACAGTGAGATTTTTTTATTAATTTCAAGCTCTGTCACATTAAAAGCAGCAATAATAACTGATCTACTTTCAACTTCTTTGGGCAGGAAAAAGCTGTGCAAGTGCAATAGTGAGATGCTAAATGCCATTTTACCTCACTAGAAACAATCACACAACTGTCACTAAGTGAGTTCAGTGCTGAGGTGATACTGAATCTTGGGATGACACAATTTATTGAAGACCAGTACTGGTGATTTGGTGCCAGTTATCTGGCGCTGTTGATCAAAGGAAAGCACTCTGCAGAGCTTTGCGGAGCTTGCTGCTCTTGTCTTTGCTACAGAACCTGACATAAAACCCTGACAGAAGATACATGACTAAAGCTAAGTCAGACCCTTACAGGGCTAAACACTGCCCAGCACAAAACTCTACCCTTGTACTGAGCAAGAGAGGAAAATATGGGACAAGTTAGTCACATTATTCTGTTCACAACCGCACAGTAGACAAGTAGTATCGCGACCACAGCAGAGAGTGGGTATGCATTTTGATAGGAAGGGGATGGTGTATTTGAGGCTTCCTGATTTTTAAGTCTTTGTTCATATCTCTTTATTATTATTTTTGTCTTGTTGCCATAGAAAGGATACAGATGTGATTACTTCTGCCTGTACACTTCTGTAAACATTAAAACATACCAGTACATATCCCAAAAGACATCTTCATATCCTCCAAACATATCCTGGCAGGCATGTTTGTATCCTGTGTACATATCCTTGGGCTGTCTCCTGATCCTTGCCCAAAGTTCTTTACAGAGCTCTCTCAAACACTGACCCATAAGCCAACAGGCGGGTCAACCTTCCCTGCATGGCATTTCCTCCAAGATCCTGTTTCAGCACAGCATGGTTGGAAAGGACAGAGGTTTTTTCCTATCTTGAAAGCTGTTCAGGGAGTTCTGCTGCATTTGCTCGGTGCTGCCATCATTCCTGGCTGGATTCATGCCCAGCACACCGAGGATGTTTACAGAGTTTGAGAGTATCCTGAGCAAGGCTACTTAGCACAACTTGACAGCTATGATGAGGACAAGAGTCCACTTGGAGGTACATACCTGACCATTGTTCTCAGGAACCAGGGTCGATTGACAATGGAAGGTACAGCCTCGTCCATCAGTGGATGTGTTTTGATGAAGTTCAGAGTATCATCCGGGAACTCATTAGAGGTCACATATTTTTCTAATGACGTAGAGCCGGCACAGCAACCAGGTCTAAATAAAACAAGAGGGTAAAGCCAGAACACTTATGTGATGCAAATCTCCTTTTGTAATGAGGCCCTCAGTGAAATCTGGTATGTATTACAAGGGTTTTAATGGAGGGTTGAGAATCCTGGTGGACTTGTTCAGCCCCTCAGGGGAAGCCTAAAATCCTGCTCTGTCGTCCACTCAATTTTTTTTTGACACACACAGTTTGCTATTCATCCACTCACATGGAACCTAATCACTGCATGTGTGCATCTGGCTTGATGCTGCCCACCGGGCACAGGTGCTCTCTGATCTGCAACTTGCCTAGCTGACTGCTCTTTAATGGAATAAAAGCAGTCACTAATATACAGAAGGAAGTTGATTTGTTTAGCATGTGTGAAAGATGCTACTTTCAGTCCTGTCTGGTAGAAAGTGAACTACTGGAGAAGACAACCCAACAAACATCTATGTAAACATTGGTTTTACTCTTCTTTCAAGTTGGATGAGATGATTTAAGTACGGTAGTACATTGAGGGCTTTCACTGAAACGTTACTTAATCATTCTTCGACAACTTAAATGCAAATCTGCTCACCCTATTCCTAAAATCTACGCTGCTCCTCAGAGGTAACTTAACCTTTCTGCCTGGACAGGTAATCTCTACACAGTAAGCAGCAAAATGCTTTGCCTGTTATTAATACTTTGTGGGTTACCTTCTCCAAGAAAAGGTCCATTTGATCCCATTTCCTAGAGCACTATGATTCTCCAAGCCTTTGAGCTACTGTGAGATGGGAAGATGAAAGATGGACCACCCACTCATAAATGCGCTGCAGTGTCCAGTTCTAATCTGCTCTGATGTGGGTAGAGCTACCGACATCAATGGAGTAATGCCAATTTGAACAAAATGTAGGGCTGGTCCTATCATATCTGTTGTACAGATTTAGATGCATGTTCAAACTGTAGGTAACTAAATAGGTGGGAAGGTAGCACAGGACTGGAGGGGACTAGCTCTGTCAATGTGTCTGGTTCCACACAACTGCACAATGAACACTACCTGCAGAGACTGCATGCTCTGCCTCTTTGTATCCAAAATATTTTGGTAACTGCATATAAAATTAGCAATAGTGTGAGAAAAGGAGAAACCAAGGACATCACCAGTCTCCTAGGTCTTTACAAGGGTACCGATTCATGAAGTGGCATTCCCAGAGAACTCTAGGGAGCAGCCTTCTGGTCGTGGTGCCTAGGGTTTCTCTATATCTAATCTGGAGGCCTATTTCCTCCTAAATCCTAATCACATGGTTGGATTAATCCTGTTTTAATCTCAAAACTGGTTTAATCAAGTAAACATAAACCCGAGTAAACTCCACTGTGCACCTCAGCCAAAAATGGAAGTGAGGCCTCTGGAAGGCTGCAGTATGTTTCTCAGAAATGTTAGAATCAATAGGAGCACTAATGTTTCTGCCCCATACTGAGATATCCAAACAAAAATTACCTTATTTCAAAGGCGTCTTGTGCCTTTCATACATTTCAACATGAGTTAGAAGTAATCATTCTTTCCATTAAGCAGACTGATACCCAAATGTTACTTGAAACAGCATCCACCAATTCAGTTCATGTTATCTCCTACTGGCTTAGAAGGAGTCGTATTATCTTCATTGTAACTGTTAGCCTGCTATTGGCTCATCCCACAAACTCACAACGCAATTTGCTCTTCTTCCTTCCTACTGAAAGAGAATATTTCTCCTTCTCGTTTCCCCCTTCCCTGCCAGTACTCTTTATCTGAGTAAGTTCCAAACTAACCACCTTGGAACACTTGTGCAGCCTTCCACTACCAAGGCAGCCCATCATGCCAACAAGCTGTTGAAATACTGCAAAAAGGAGAAGAAAATCCAGCAACAGTGCTAGCAGGTGCCTTACTAATGCTCAGAACGAAAAAAGACACAGAATTTACCAGATTTTTCCAGTCACCTCCAGGCTCTTCTCTTGAGTAAGAACCTCAGAATAAAGACAGCACAGGAATACTACACTCGGCAACTCTAAAACATGATGGGCCAACTTTGGATTAATGTAGAAGCACAGTTGCCACCACAGAGCTTCAGATGTGTTTTTCTTTTGAAGTTATGCAACACATCACAGGCAATGTAAAACATACATTAAAGCTCAACTGAAATAAATGAGTTTGCTTTATCTACACTCATATCATATTCTCAGAGCAAAATGCCACTGGTGTAAATGAGTTAGCAAGTGGCTGTCAATGGCAACTTGTACGAAATGGGTGCTTGTAGAAAATACAAAGAGAGTGTAATAGAGTAGCCACATGCGAAGAGGAGGGAAGTGGAAGCAGGGAAAACAACTCATAGGAGGAATGAGGTAAACCAAATCTCCATTTTGATGGAATGCTGTTTTTTTTCTCCCCATGATGCATCCTCTGTGGCACATAAATTGCATGTGTTTACTGCAGAACAGCAAAACGCAGAATGGGTGCAGGCATTGTAATGAGATATATCCGTTACCAAACCAATTTGCAACAGGTGTGTAACTCACACCACTCTTAAGTGATAGATTATTCCGACCAAGCAGATCTGGTGCTGGCCTGATTTATGTTATACAAATCTTACGTGGAAAAATTCTCACTTGCATACCTTAGATCCAACTGCAACTCAACTTACGTTTTTCTGTTACAACATGTATCTTCAATAGTACCTGCACCTTACAAGGCTGTTCAAATTGTCAAAAACCTCTGTGCTGCGTGCAGGAACAGAACAATATACATGAAACGTACCTGGGCTTGGGCACTCGTTCATCAGGAACTGGTGTCCATGTGGAATCTGGAGATTTTTGTTCTTTAAATCTCCCAGTAAATACATTGGCAATGTCAAGCATGTCATAGGCACAGACCGCAGAGCCGGGGATGCTGCAAAGTGACATTTCCCAGAAATTGTTACTCATTCTGCAGTTATGCATAAAATCTTGAGTGAAAAACATGCTGTATAGAAGTCTTGCTGTCACAGGCTACTCAATCCTGAACTCTGTAACCCCTGAGTATTGACAGTGAAAGCCAGCCCCATGCAAAATCCTGAAATATACCAATCAGCAGACAGCTCCTGCCAGCACAATTTGTTTCAAAGCCTCTACAGAAAGAAGTAATTGCAATAATCTTGAAGAAGGGAAACAATCTGGGAAACTCTGTGTACTACTGGCGATGCATGAGGAGTAATAGCCAGTCTCATTCACAGCCCATTATTTGGAAATTTAAGTTCCTGTAAGTCACAACATCTCTTGGTATTAATTCCCACAGTCCCTGTCATGCCTCAGAAATACACTGCAGACAGTTCAGAAGTTGGTGCTGATCAAACCGTGAACATGCTGCAATGTGCCATTGACCTGGCACTTACACGTTATTACTCCATCCTCCCACAGCCTCATCTCCACCAATTTTTCCCAACGGAAAGGAGTTAACTATGCTCAGGAATTTGCTTAACTCAATGAGGTGTAAAGAGCTTATAGAAGCAAATTCAATTTTATTTTTAGATGATAAAGTTATAAATTTCAACTTTTTGATTATTTGCATGCAAGTGCACAATAGCATTGTCTAAACGTAATTACATCCTTACCTACATACTTTCTGAAAGGCTTAGAGGTTTCCCGTGGTCAGTCACTTGGAAGCATGAATTATTCATTTACCCACCTTTCATTTTTTTACACATGAACTACTGTATTTGTGTCTGACTTTCACCACTTGATTTTATCAAGTAAATAGCATGAACCCAGCTGGCTGAGGCTTTCAATTCCGCTTTTAGCTAGTAGGTTATTATACACCAAAGAAAAAATGTAGTAACTATAATACTATTACAGAGAATAAAAGTAAACTCGTAAGGGTATATAAATTGATAGGAAAATAACTGTTTGAATATTAAAAGGTTTCAAAATGCTTGTTACTGAAGGAAACAACAAGTAGGGAGGCAGCATTAGTCTTACTTTGATCTCCACAGATTGTGTTTTTATATGGAAGTAAACTTCAAAGCTCTATACTAACATGATACTACACAGCAAGAGTAGTATAAGAGTTAAATGGAGGCAGCCACATGTATGTTGATGTAAGAGTTGGTCAAGGGTATATTTGGCCATGCACAGGACCTCACCGTCACCCTAAAAGACACCTCAAGAACGATTCCAGCTACAAGACTTGCACTTTGCTGAATTAAGCCCTAAAGAAAAAACAGCCCTGAAATCTTGAGGTGTACTACAAAGAATTAAAAGTGTAGAGAACTTTGCTCAACACATAACTCCATGGTGATGGAGGGATCGTTGCAGCAAAAAGACTGCACCAGCTTTTACTCTTGAGGATGGCCATTTGTGAGTCCACAGTGTGGGAGTACTATGGGTCACAGCCAAGCCACCTCCCAACCACTGCACTATGACCCATCACCAGCTGCTATACTGGATGACCTCAGGTTAGACTGTGGAATCTCTTCCAGCTCACTCTAGGGGGAAGCTTTGTACCAGAGATCAAAGATATTTATTGCAGTTTTTCCTCAGTGGAAGAGGAATGAGAAAGATGCATCCATGTCTGGAGCACAAGTCTTACAAGGAGTGGCTGAGGGAACTGGGGTTGTTTAGCCTGGAGAAGAGAAGGCTGAGGGGAGACCTTATTGCCCTCTACAACTGCCTGAAAGGAGGCTGTAGTGAGGTGGGGGTCGGCCTCTTCTCCCAAGTAACAAGTGAGAGGATGAGAAGAAATGGCCTCAAGTTGCACTAGGGAAGGTTTTGGTTGGACATTAGGAAAAATTTTTTCACCAAAAGTGTTGTCAAGCACTGGAATGGGCTGCCCAGGGAAGCAGTCAAGTCCCCATCCCTGGAGGTATATAAAAGACATGTAGAAGAGGTGCTTAGGGACATGGTTTAGTGGGAATGGCAATGTTAGGTTAACGTTTGGACTTGATGATCTTAAAGGTCTTTTCCAACCTAAACGATTCTATGATTCTATGTCAGAGGTGTCTCCAAGCCTATGTGCCTTCCTATCATCTTCAGTATCTGGCAAACAATGGGGCCTATAAAAGAGCACCTTGATTTTAACACCAAGTGCTTAGAATTTAAAATGCAGGGTTTAAAGAAAAGTATTATTCATGACACACCACAGGAAATAGTAGCAGAGCAGGAGGACAATCTCCATTTTGAGATAATCTCAAGATACAACCTATTTTCTGATGCTGAATCTCTGTTCATTCACTTGTTTTTATTAAGCCAGTTTAAAAACAGATCATCTTAATTTAAGCCTGTATTCCCTAGTGGTGGCATAATTATTCCATTGCCGTTCCTATTGTTTTGATGTCAAAAGCAGCGATTATACATTACAGGCCTGGGCTTACTCTCATTTGAAGTCAGTTCTGTGCATGACCTCACTGAGGTCAGGCTTTGACAAGAGGTGGCGAGTGTACAGGAAAACCAGATGAATTTCAGCAATAAAGTTCCCCTTTCAGCTCAAACATTACTCTGAGAAACAGCAATGTGTTTTTTAATTAGAATGCTACTATTTTTTTAACTTCTCTGGGAGACCTCAATAATTAGGAACAGCTACTCTTCTAAAAACTTCTGGAGAAACATGCTATAATGTGTAATGGTAATAAATTATTTTCAGATGAAACGGTGTTTTGAAAAACCACACAAACAATGAAATACAGGTGTCCTGGGGACCCTCCTCCTGGGCCAGAAGGACAGCGTAGGATCTTGGCTTTCCCAGGAGCAAATGCAGGAGTCAGTAAGGATGCATGAAATAGAGGGAAGGAGTACTAACATGGTTCTTGGGGGTTTAGATGTAAACAGGACAGACCAAGTCCTTTCTCTGTGAGAAAAAAAAAAAACACCCCAACATATTTTCTCTTTGGAACAACTTTCTGCAAGTTACACACTGCAAAACTTCTTGGTGGCAGGTCTGAATTAGCCCCGTGTAAAGAAAAGTACATCCAAGAAACGTGTCCACATAGTAAATGGCTGAAAGCTGCTCTAAATTATCAGGTATAAAATGTAGTAAGCAATACCAGAGTATCTTAAAACGAAACACAAGCTATCAGTAAGCATGTGGTACATAATAATTGCATTATATGAGCAATCACTTCTTGTACCTTCATAAAGTAAAAAGAAACTGCAGTGAAAAGCAAAACACAAAGGAAACAGAAGGTAAAAGGTTATTGCGCCTATTACCTATTATATGGAGTGGAGAAGGTTGCTAAAACAACATCCCGGCCATTGAAATGGATAACATCTGTTACTGCCTGCAGTATGTTAAAGTAGAAGTGTGAATCGCCAGGAACTGAGCAGTTCAAACGAGCCTTGAGAAAGGAAGTCCACTGTTTCTCCAGCACTCTCTGAGATCCTCCCATGTCATTTTTGCAAACCTGAGCCACCCTTGGGAAAACTACCTGCAAGGAGTAGAGCAAAAATAATGGAGAAAATGAAACGTTTGCTTGAACTAAAAGACCTTGCTGCAATTCTGCTTTTAAAACATTTGGAATAACACAGCAAGATGCTTAATTTAATCCCACGTTTCCATAATCTGTGACAAATAAGACACAGAGAAAAACTCAGCTTTGGAAACGTGTGCTATAAAAGATAAGGCTGTGGCATTTACTATACAGCCATAAATCCTTCAGGAGATCTGTTCTCAATCCATATAAAACTAATTTCCATACAGACTGCTTAGCTTTCTATTTCCCCAAACAAAAGCACATTTTATATTCACAATCCCTGCAACCCACGCTGCCTGCTCTGACTCCTGTGTTTTCAGCACTTAAAAACTATGCAAATCTTTCAAGGCTTTTATTCCTGCCCTCCACCTTTGTGACCTTGGTCAGCTTTTCTGACTGCTTAGTCAGAAAGCTATTGTGAAATTAGAAAAAATGCAGAAAGTGTTTAATTATTCTTTGCAGAATGGCAGAGCACAAAATTCCCGCCCCTGTTTACTCAGCAATCCAATTAAGATTTCTTAAAGAACAATATCTCCCTGCTTTGGAATCCATTTTTAACAATTACCTGCTGTGCTGAATTAACTACGTTTGCATTGCTCTTTTCCTGATTTGAGAAAAGAGATTCCAGCGTACACCATCACTGTAAGAAACCACCCCATTTCCCTTCAAGACAGTGCAATGTTTCACTCCAACCAACCTTTTGGCTTGAGCGATAGGAATCTTCTCAAAATGATGACCTTGTCATCGTGATTTATGGTTCTCATTTCAAGGTCACTCCTAGCAGCACTGGTCCAAGAATGGCATATGTTTTCCTCCACCCGAATCTGACAAAGTCATTCAAGGCAATGTTTTTGCCCTTACCTTTCCCATGCTGTTGTACTCCACTGCTATTTCCCGGAAGAAGAAGTAAATGTAGTTGCCATAGTCCACTGCCTGGACAAAGTACGGCTCTAGAAATAAAAAAACAAGGCATCCTATTTAGGCACCATGTACAGCATACAGCATGCAAAAAGTAGCCAAATACATCCACACTAAGCATCCAAAGGTGAAATGCCCGCGTTCATTAGGCAAACTTGCTCAGTTTTCAGAACTAGCAACATCACTACCACAGGAGAATCACTGTCTGGGGATGGGACAGCTGGGGCCAAATCCGTGCAACATCACAGCAAAGTAGTTAAGTGCTTGCCACTAATATGCCTGCCCTGCATGGTGCAGGAGGAAAGGTAAAGAGGCAGTATATAACGGTATGCCTGAGGGGTGCAAGCCATGCTCTTTATGGCATGCAGGCTGTGTGTGGAGGGAATAACAAACCACGTAACTGCTTGTGCCCACACGTGTCTGTAGCAGCAAGCAAAGTGGGACAGCTAAAGTCAACACCTGGCAAAACATTTCTGCATGCGGAAAAAGACTTCGACTATGGCTTTGCTCCCTGTTAAAATCACTCCAAATGCTAACTATTCATAACGCCTACGTGAAGCTAAACAGCACCCTTCTTAACAATGAGGGCATTTAGAGCACAGAAATTGCCTAATTCAATGGCAGCTGTACAGTCCCTAAGAACCATAAATGAAAGGCTTTGTGCAATATTCCCATAATTTTATTTTCATTGATGAATCTTAATGTTACAGGACAAACCTTCCATACTTCATGAAGCCTTGACTGTTGCCTAACACAGTCCTGGGGCAGGAAAATTTTCAAACACAGCCCAAGCCCACCAAGCCCTGCAAGTTCCAACCTTTACATCCAACAGCTGTGAACTGATGGATTTCAGCTTGGAAAGCTTGTTGGAATATATATTCTGATCTACCACGCTCACAGTTTCTGTCAGGTCCAGTAACTTGGGGTCAGGAGAAGAGTGAAAGAGATAAACAGATCAGTGTAAGTAAGAGATGTAATTTAGTTCCTTCTTTCTGCCAGAAAGCGTCAGTGAAATGAAATGACAGAGAGGTCTGTCAGGAAACCAAGGCTCTCATCAGAGATGCCACTTTTTTTTGTTTTGTTTGTTTATCTACCTTTCAACCACTTTGAGTCATGTTTAACTGTCCGCAGCGTTGGGCTGTCTCCAAGGCTCCGGTATATGACTGCATCTATCGCAAGGAAGTCGGTCACTGTGGCAGAATACAGCTTTCCCTCTGGGAGGAAGGAAAGAAGAAACAAGAGGGGAGGAGCATTAGAAATAATGTAATTGCTTTCTCTCATCAGTCAAATGAGATGGGGCAAACGAAATCATCAGTCTCCTTAGGAATGCTGAAGGGAAAAAAAAATCCAGCTAGGTAAATGGGGCTGAGCGCTGAACATGCAAGTCACCAGTTTTCAAAATGGTAATTTTCAGAGGGATGCTGTGGGAGAAGAAACCTTATGGAGCAATTCAGCTCCAGTTTAGGTAAGTCATACCGAACTACCCTCTCTAGTTTCCCTGCACATGCCTCTGGTTCAAGGCTTGTAAATTCTGCCTACGTATGTGAGCAAAATAAATATGGGGAAGCATGACAGAACTGTTAGTTTTAACTGGGAAGGGCAAACCAGACAGGTCTTAGGGACTGTCAACTAATTGACACTTATGCAAATTTCTCCATTTGA
This sequence comes from Egretta garzetta, assembly GCF_000687185.1. NCBI lineage: Eukaryota > Metazoa > Chordata > Aves > Pelecaniformes > Ardeidae > Egretta > Egretta garzetta. Next base: position 2,064,764 of record NW_009258966.1, on the reverse strand, counting down.
GAGCACTTCTCCTCTGCCAAAGATCACTAGCAAGAAGTTAAATAGCGTGCAGGGAGCACAGGCAAAACAGGGATGCAAAGAGATGGAGGAGGTTTGCCTATATATGTTTCTTTTCTAAAATGCATTTTAGGCATTTCCCGCATGAATTACGCATTCCTCTTGCTTAAAGAACTGGACGGCAGCAATAAGCAATATGAAAGGATCTACAAAATGACACCCCAAGGACAAGGAAAAGATGCAAAACAATCAGGAGGTAAAGCATGAGCTTCAACAGCATTTTGTTGTCTAATCTGTTTGCAGGTCATGATAACTGTACAGGACTATTTTCATGTGTGAGACAGATGACGTGAACATGACGTCTGACAGGAGCACAAGCATTGTTGCACAAGGACAGCAGCTCATGTCTCTGTTGTGTCTACATAAAAATCTGAATGGCCTCCATCTCTTTTGACAGAGATTATGTTGGGTGCTGGGCCTTGAAGGCATCAGCACTGAGGACATGCCCAGGACAAAGCAGAGAGGCTTCTACTGGCCAAGCTCTCCTCATTGCACTTACAGACAATGTTTAATTTCAGCTCAAGGCTTAAAAATCAGGCTTTTTTCTATTAGCAAGACTGTACCCTTTGTTCTGAGCCCCACACTTCCCATGATTATTTGGCTATCTAAAAATGGTGCGGTTTTTTTAAGCAAAACCAGAAAAAAATAGTTACGAAAAAAGCAGATATTAAAACCAATTTTAAAATAGAGTAAAAAGCCAAAATGTTTAGATATGAATGTCTGAACTCATGTTAACACAATCACACATTTATTTTCTTTCCTGCCAAGTTCCTGAAGACCATGTAACCAATTACAATTTGCAGATATCAGCTGTAATAGCTACAGGCTGCAAGTAGTGTCATATTCATGTAAGTGCACCCAACAGACTCAGATGAGATGGGTTAGTGCCCTAAACTTCTCTGAAACTGCTTTTCAGTGCACTCGGAAAAGTTACCATGGGTATCAATATGCATGGCATATCAAACAGTGATTTTCCGAAGCTAACAGATTTGCAGAGCTTATTCTACAAGAATTTATTTGAACATTATCAAGTTTATTCTGAATCATCATGAAAGAGTACAATCATTTCTAATAATATTCTTTTTATCTTCAAATAATGTGAGGACTTCTACAGTGACAGAGTGGGAATCATCTTACCAAACTTCAGCTGCGTGCAAGGTAAATGTGTACGTTAAGTTGGTCATAAACACTTTCTTGGCCAGTAGAGTGAGAAAGGCCCTTCTGAAAGGTGATTCAGACTGCCCTAAGGATAGGGAATCTGAGACACATGGGATAAGTCTTTCTCTGAAGGTGTCTCTCTCTTTCCATGGTTTATGAATTACCTGCTACAATCGGAGAATTTATACTTTACGTTCTCTTGATTGTAATTAAGAAATTACATACTACCACCATCATAATGACCATTATTTTTTAAATAAAAGGACCCATTTATTTACACTGTAAAAACCAAAATTGCAACATGCTATAAAATCTCTGCTTTGTAAGGATGCACATTAGTGCTTAATAGAGCCCTTTGGTCACAGACTCGGTTGAGAGTGGCTGGAATACTTGCACACTCTTAAATCTTCAGAGCAATAGCTGAAGTATTTCCCTGTGAGCACCCAGGCTCTGCTTTCTAGCATCACACCTGCTGAAGAAAGGTATAAAAATACCATTTCACAATCAACAGCCCAAATTAACCCCATTAATAAGCGCTCACTTCTTTTAACTACTGTAGTAGAAATCAGAGTTGACTGTATTCTGCTGCATACAGCACAAATCATTATTAACCAACACACTTCTCCCCTTTGTCTACAACATCTGAGATGTTTTCTGCTTTAAAATAAAATCACCTTCCTTTTCCTTCTGTATCTAGAAAAGGGGACATCACAGCATGTTCCCTAACTTCCTTTTATTATGAAGGTTAACTTAAGCTTAGAGTTGTCAAAGATCACATCCTGCCCACTCCTCACTGAAGTTCACACAAGCCTTGACTTTCCTTGACTTTCACAGAAGCCGGATGCAGCCAGAAATGGTGCCTCGCACTGGTCTGGTATCATATTATCAGAAATCCAGGAAATACTGAAATATTGAACCAGGAAACTGAGGCTTCAGGCAATGCTTATGGTAGTGAAGTTAATACCAGAGAAGGGAAGGCTTCTGTGCTAGTGATTTCCTTATGACCCCTATATTTAGTCATCATTCACACTCTTTGCCACCTTTTAGATTTTGGCACTCTGGACTCAAGAGACACGGTGCTATGGCCAGCCTGGGCTGCAGTACAGAAAGCAGAAAGCTTATCTCTGTCACTTTACCTGCAAACAATGCAACGTTGGCATGCTTTGCATCATAGGGGCACCTGGCCATTCCACTGAATTCATCTCCCAGGAACTCCAGGGTATCCATCTGAAAAACAAAAGGGAGTTCCTGAGACAGAGAAACAAAAGTTCTTACCCAGGACGAGGTTTTTGGCAGTGTTTCTTCTTTTCTGGGGAGGGAGGAAGGTCCTTTCTCTAACTGTGCTCCTGACTATGAATTACGAACCTGACAAAAATCACAGCATTAAACAAAATCAGTCTGAATAAAGTGAGTCCATTCTCCTGGAGCTAATCACTCTTACCCCGACACATTTTACAAATGTCTTCAGTCTATATTTTATCTGTACACAAGCTTCCTGTTGAACTGTAGCAGGCTATGTGGTCTGTGGTTCTGGCAAGGATTCAAAATTTATCCTCAACAGTGATCCAACAGAAGCGCTCTTATGCACAGAAAAGACCGCAAGCCACAGCAGTCAGAAGAAACAACACTAGGACAATTATCTGTGTGTGCATTTTTCTTCACAAAGTCCGGAGATCCTTCTGCTCTAGTCTCAACAGTGGTGCTCTCTTCCTTGATTTGCATACTCAGAAGGATGCTCTCCAAGTCTTACTGTATCGGTTGGGTCTGTGTCACGGAGAAATCCTCTTACCATCAGGCAAGAATTAATCTGTGCAGGAATTATAAAATCTGAGGCTGAAGTGTAACTCCTGGGAAATAAATTCACCCTGGGGCAATGATAATGACACAAATATACAGATCAACTTTACGCTAAGTTCAGAGGGTTTAGTGAGCTACGGGGGAAAGATACAGCTCTCACCTCTTTAAGATTCTTATGCTACCATATTTTGGGAATAAGAAACTTTCTAGCATATTGAAGTAACTTGAGCGGCTCATACTGTATAAATCACATACAGTACAGATTCACGGAGCATGAAAAATGACCCATCCAGCACCATCAACTATTCCAATCAACTTTTAAGCTCGTATGTTACAGCACCCAAGTCCTCCAGTGGACAATTTGTCATCCTTTGTTTTCTGTCATGTACCCTTCCTGTCAAAATCCACTCTGAAGGGAATTAGTTGTGTTTACTCAAGGGCTGAAAAGCATTTCATGTGACGGCAAGAGGAAGCGAGTTGCAGTCCTGAGCAACTCTCCCTGCACCCAGCCCCACACCCCAGGCTCATCCACACTTCCACTGGCAGTGTGGAGGCACAGCCCTATTTTCCGTTCGGCACATCTTTCATGCTCTTTCTATAAAATGCAGAAATATATGGAGGGAAAGCCAGGGCAGGTGCTGGAGAGACCTTGTGCTGAGCCCCCCTCTGCTCACTGAGTCCCCGCAGCTCGGCAACAGGCGAGGCAGCCTGTAGGGCCCATGCACCATGGGCCTGCAGTAAGGGTAAGGAGGGCCGCTACATCCCTCACACTGGGATGCCAAGGAAAGATGTATTTGTATTAAAAGACAGCTTTCTAGCAAGGGGGGCGGTTGAGATTTGTTAGCTGCATTAATGGTACCAAGAGCTAAAAAACAACAAGCTGCACTGGAAGACTAGATACAGCACCAAGGCTGAGAAGCTTCATTGCATGCTAGGAGCGGGCTGCAAGGCAAGGAAGAAAGACAAAACGGCCGTTAACAGAGCTGCTCCCTGTACCACACACGTTTACCATGATTCAGGCTTGTGTTTTTATTCTAAGTTGATTCATCTTCCAAAGACTGAAGAAAAAGACTACGCTGAGCTTCCCTCCTGTGTTTTCTAGACTACAGCCATCAGAGTGGCTAAACAAGGCAAAGCAGCATTGCAGAAAAAGCAAGGAAGAGCAGCCGTCACAGCGAATACCACTAAGGAATTAATTTTCCTGGATGTTAATGTCTTTGCTCTGTTTTTTACAGTAACTCTGAACCCAACGAAATGAATGAGAATCGTGCTGTGACTTTAGCAGAAGCAGCATTAGCAAAGCTGAATGTTCTTCTTCCTGAAGGATGAGAAATGACCTGTGGGATGTAAGAGTGCCTGGAAAAGCAGAGTCTGGATATCAAGGGCCTAAGTGAATTAATTTCAAAGCTACTCCGGAGACATCCACTGTTGGAGGATATATCAGATTATACTGGTGCAAGCCTGAGAGAATGGGAAATATTTGAACAAATGGGCCTTGTTAAAATGCAGATGACGGGACACACTATGTCAAAGCAAGAAATTGGGGTCAAGGAGTTAATGTCAAGTATCCATGGACCAGCACAGTTTTCTAAACTGCTCTAGATAATGTTTTACCTTTGCAGGTCCCCAGCTACTGAGGAATACATCACCCTCCTGCTGTACCTTTCCCTGTGGAGATCTGCTGTCAATCACTTTTACAGCACACAGTGTCACAGGATCTCCACAGCTTCCATGTTCACTAGGTCCCCAACACTAACCTTCCCAGGTTTTGCTGTGCTAAGCCCTCAAGTGTCTTTAGAACTGGCTGTAGGACTGAGAACAGTACAACAGAGACATTTAAAATGTGCTACCCCAGACGTAACCCTCAGCATCAGTCTATAACTTGATGTGGGTGTCAGTGACAAGTTGAGGAACTTTCTGAGGAGTGACCACATCCCCAGGCAGGGGTCTGAAGGACCCTGCACCTATGGAGGGCAATGCAAAGTGGCAATAAACTCTGATATGCAGGAGTTGCCAAGAAGTAGGTAGTCAATCCCAGCAATCTTCAGAAACCCAATCGACATTGAGCTCTGTAGCATTGAAACCAGTCAGGATAAATGCTACAGGGTTAAATGACGCACTGTTGAATGACAACCTCGTGCTGTTGCCAGCATAATCACAATAAATCCAACAAAAAGACAAGGCATAAATGAAATCCCACAAACTGATCACATACCTTGTAGTTCCTGCAAGAAGGGTTGAATGCATTTGTTCCACAGATAAACAATGTATCCTCATTTCTTTTTAGGAGAACCTTAATAAAATTATGACATTCATCCTGAAGAAAAATAATAAAAAGTATTTCAGCTACTGCATTTTGGGTGTCTGGTTTTATTTTTATGCCATGATATTTCATTGTCACGTCTAAAATGAAATTGGATGGTAGCCACTGTGATATTCTAGGCTTTATTTCAACTATGTTTAACTGACAATGAGAAGACGCAATTGATTTATAGTCCAGTGTTTAAAAATGGTTACAAAAAACTGAAGACATGACATTCATATTATAGCTCAGATTTTGCTATTGTTCACATAGGTGAATTTTGTTTGAATGCTGTTGCTTTCCTCAGGAGTGAAAAATCTGATCTCATCTATGTTGCTGTGAGACAATAGCATCGCCAATGCAATGTATTGGCATAAAGCATCTGTAACTAGAGCGGGAAGCAGGTGTTAAGAATCAGAGTCTGCATCTAATTCTCATACTTGTGCTTGTGCAACACTTGTGCTAGTCATAGGTTACAGTAGGGTAAAATTGGTGTGAGAAACATTCCTTCTACAGCTGTACACATTCATGCTTTCTGATGCTTTACACAAACTTCTCAGCAAATTCCTGGAGGAGGATGGATGGCGGCATTTAGCTTCTGAGGCAATGGTAAGCAAAATCAGTACACTAAGCATTATGTCCAAAATCCCCAGTGCTTTAAGTATTTCAGGATATTGCTGTGGCTCCTGTTGCAGTGTTTTATCACATTAGAAGTAAACTATTTTTGCAAATTAAAGCCTTCAGAAAGTTGATGGAAAAAGCAATTACTGGCAAGAAGTGAATGGCATGATCCATTCCACATCACAGACAGCAGCCCGAGATAATAGTGAAGCAGCTAAACTAAAGTGGCAGATGCAGAAGAAAAGAAAATTGCGTACCTTATGTTTTCCCTTCATTCTGCATGTGTCTACATCAGCTTGTCTAGATTTCCATGTCAATTTCTGCAAGGATCAAGAAAGAAATCAATTAGAGCCCAGAGGTTGTTGCATTTTATTTCAGAAGTCCCTTAGGGGAGACTAGCTGTTGAACATATATTTATTGAAAGCTTTCTGCACCCTTTCTCCATGATTAATTCACCACAACAACGAAAGATCAGTCATGTGGAGCATTCACTTAATTTCGTGTTGCCATCTATTCATTAGACTAGAAACCTATCCCATTTTTTTAAAGTCTAAACCAATGGAATTCAACAATAGGCCAACTTTCAAAAATATGTGCACTTTTCTTAAAAAGTACTAGATGCTCTCTTTTAATTTGATATTGTTCTGCCAAACAGAATAAACATTTACGAGCTATAAATCCTAACAGGACTTTAAATTAAATACGTACTATAGAAGAGGACATTTTAGATTAGCAAAGAGATCAAATTCAGGTAATTCTTATCGCTTCAAGTCAGCTAACAGGCTCAGACAGCCCTTCACCCATCAAGACGCTGCCAACTTTATCTGCTAATACTCTTCCTCCAGAACATTTACAGGTAAATGCCAGGGTGGACTTTTTTGAGGTGAGTTTCAGGAGTAATCAAATGTGGTAGGCTGATTACTTAAAAGAAAACTTTACTTAAAAATGTATGGCCTAATAGAGTAAAGCCTTAGACACTAATAGCCATGACAGTCCTGACAGCGTTTCCCATCAGTAAACTGAGGCACTGTGCATTCATGAAGGGCCCCAAGCTGAAAGAGTAACCATGAATATTTATTTCCATTACAAGCCTCTGCCCTCACTTTTTGACAAGTAATTGGTCATAAGCTCATCTTCAGCATCATTCACAGTTATAATGAAACACCCTCCACTCCTACAGCGCAACTCATCCAATGTCCAAATTCGTATGATCCTCAGCTGGACTATGGCTGTGTTTAGCACATATTAAACAATGTGCATGCAATGCGAAGGAGCTGAAGGGAGAGTATTCCTAGTATGTCTACGTTAATATACAACATGCTAATGCAGACAAAGCTCTTAGTTTGACTGTAACTTCCCATGGAGATAATGTGAATACATCTACAAAGTGATGTTATATTAAGATTTTATTCAGTGAGTACTTGCACGAGTGAATAAAATTTGTGCACATGAAAATATGTAAATATCACTTGCTTTTTATGATGAAAGTTTCAGTATACTTAATTGGGATCGTATAGCTGTTACAGAAAACTGCTGAATATAAATGAATAGATGTTTGACAGATGTTCCATCTGGGACCTCACTGTATTTCAGTACGGATTGCTTATCAGCCCAGCTAAATCACTTATCAGAAATACACAGAGGACATGATTGCTATTCTAGCTTTCCCCAAATATGATTAGCAATGCCATCTTACTTGCTTATTACAGTTTTTACAGCAGCGTTGGCAAGTTGTTTGAAACAATGTCATCTTCCTATTTATTTGAAGCTTGTTCTAATGTCCTTGGTTTCTGGATTACGATAAAAGCTACTTACTTTGCTAAAATAAATTTCTTCTGTATGTGATGTGTCCATATCAACAGTATAAATATGGTCCCTGTAAACAAAGGCAAATGAATGCAAAGTCAAATGGAGTAGTCAGACAGTTCATTTTCTATGAAGAGAGCTATCTATCACAAGATAATCCATAATCCATTCAAAAAAAGATCACAGGTCTTACCAGGAAATGTTACTGACAGCATCGCCTGCTTCTCCCAGAAAAGCACTTTCATATATAAACTATCTTTCTTCCCATTAAGAAAAAAAGAAAAATGCTACAAAACTTCAAAGCAAGATTCTTTCCCAAAAGCAATTATTTGAACAAATGAGATTTTGGAAAGGAGAGGAGCCTCATATTGTTTCTGCTCTATAAGTCCTACATCAGATGCCATGATCCAGCATGCGGATGTTTTTGCATATCCCGAAATCAGCTACAATGGTTCTTAGTCAGCCTTTGCCAGGTTCCTGGGCTAGCAGTCACTGTGCCACATTTAGCCATTCAGGGTTAAAAAGAGGTTAATGCTTCTTTCTTTCTTTCTTTTTTTAATTATGCATCTAACCTCAGCTGTGATAATTTGGTTGACAATATGGTGGGCAGAAAGGCTTACAGCCACTAAACTATTCCCAGAAATCATTCTTCTCTTCACACACGCTGGTGGCCAAGCTAAACTGTAAGATACTCCTCTGAAAAAAGTTCACATTACTTGCTTGCATTTACTCTCCTGTTTTCCTGAGAACCTGTCCCTCTCTACAATTAGCTGCCAATCTCTCCTTGGAAAGGGGAAATAGACTCAGCTACTCAGGTAAGGAGGTATTTTTGAATGTTCTCCTCATGTAAGCTGAGAACAAGGACATCTCTGTGTGAAATTTAGAACTTGAAAATACCCACCAAGCCACAATGCTGTAGTAACCACCACATCAAATTGGGACTGGCCATGTCATTTTTCCTTGAAATAACATTGGCTTTTTTTCCAAATCCAGGAAGCTGTGCAGCTGGAGCATGATCCACATCATTGGAGGGGTCTGCTGAAAGTAGGATGCAGACTGCCTCCATTTTAGAAATCCCTGCTCTCAAGGTTAGTTTCGTTTTATTGGGGTTTGGGGAAACAGTGCTAGTCTCTTAAATAAAGCAAACACAAAACACTGCTATAAGAGGAGCAAGCAACAGTTCTCTCATGTGGAGAAAAGAGGCAGCATTGTTGTAGGGAACTGGCTTTTAAAAATCTACTGCCTGCTATGGCGCTTGAGGCTGTTTGCTTTGTAAGATGCCAAACCGAGGAGTTGTGGGTTTTCTTCTCCTCCAGACTCTGCAAAACCAGAGCTGTCATTTACTTCCAAGATTGGTTTAATGCTTCAGTTTATTATTTGCCTGACTTTACTGGCAGAGCAGTGGTCAGGGTTGGTGCTGGACTAAAATTACCTATTAGCCCGATATCAGCTTCATAGATTACTGCACGGTTCTCTTTTTATGTACATCACCCTCTGTTGCTGTCACTCCTACTACATAAAAGTGGGAACAAAATCTCTTGAATTGCAAATTAGATGTGGCTGGAGCTCTAAAAACCTTCTTCCAGCACAGCTCTTGATTTTAATCATCAGTCTTGCTTTCCAGTGGTTATGATTTTTTTCGTTTTAAACAAGACAATTAGAAAATACAGTGGTGGTATTCTGAAGGAGGCTCGAGCTGTTTACTTCCACTCTCAATAAAACAGCTTTCAGGGGACTTACTTTCCGGTTCAAGAAACAGTTCAAAGAAAACTCAGGTGCTAAGTTACGGGATCATCTGAAAGAGGGTTAGTATCTGGCAAATTACATATAATTTTCTCATGCTGTACGTGAAACATAGCTGCTGACAATGTCAGCAGAGACCGAAAGAGCTGTCGAATTCAGGGGAGGGCTCTCTAACCACAGACAATGCGGGATTGTCCTTGCCCTCCTTTTCCCACTGCTGCCCAACTCCTACTGTCTACTAGCTGTGGTATGTGTACAGCTCGCTGCTAATTAAGTTATTCTAACACAAATTGACTTAATCCTAGAGCTTCCGTTTTTCCCACCTCCAGTCAGCAGAACCGAGTTTTGTTACCATGGCATAATCTTGTGGAGGAAGGGAATTTAAATAATGCCACCGGCTGTGCATGACCCTTGGCCACTCCGTGCTTCGTCTGGAAATGTGTAGCTGCAAATGAGGAGGGAGCCATCCCAGTGCTTCGCGGGCTCAAAAAAACATTTTGTACATGCACATGCACAGATAACGTGAACAGAAGCTGCCACAGCGTAAGACAATGGGAGGAGGAGACATGGCAAACTTGGAAAAGGGCGGGTGTGCGCGGGTGTGGGTGGGTGCGAGAGAGACTGCGAGGGAGGACCCTTCCCACGAGAAAAAAGAGAACAGAGCTGGACCTCTGCGGACTGCAAGCCAGATATTCAGACAGCACGGCTTCATGGGCTTCGGCTGAGTTATTCTAATTTATACTGGCTGAGCATCTCTGCCTGATAATACGAAATAAAGCTGTTCCAAAGCGACACAAAATTTTATTTGGTAATAGCTATTACAGGAGTCACGTACCCCATATGATAAAATACACCACTGAGAGAGAGAAATTTTATTCTATGCCAGTCGGTCAGTAGTAAAGCGTTAGTGGTTGTCAAACCTGAGTTAGTCCTCTCCTGTGGAAGGATACTGTCTGCAAAGCAAACGCTGGATTTTCTAAAACAAGCAAACAAACAAAAAAACCCAACCGAAACCCAACAACCCCAAAACAAAAACTCTCGATATTTATCATTTTGTTTGGTTGCTTTTCAGATAATTGGGTACAAAAGTAAACTTAGCATTGCTATATTTCAATGTCTAAAAACACCAGCAGGAAAGCAACATCTGATATGATAGCAATTTATGTTAGCTAGAGTTTTCAGTGAAACTTGTTACAAAACACTTTGAGAAACACCTTTGATTGTGTACACGTTTGCTTCAGTCTCTCGATTCACTACTGCCTCTAAAGGAGATTCAGTATTGCAGTTATAAACTTTCATTCACACTAGTTATCAAAGGATGACTCATTTTCTGAAGTTTATTACTTAAAGATAAAAATGACCTTTGAATTTTAACTTGTATCACATAGGCTTCTCAGCCCAGCAGGGATTTTATTCAGTAATGTGTGGAGGGGGAAAAGAGTATGTCAGAGAGTCTTTTTAGTTACCATAGGAAAAAAGTGCAAAAAGATTTTTTGGGCTTGTGTAAGCACAAAAGAGATCAGGTCTTCATTCTTTCTTGTAGGTCACTAGACCCTAGGAGCATACAACCACTCTCATTGTAGTAAACTGTTTTATACAAATATCTAGCCATGTAATATGTAAGAATGCATATTCACATACCATATTCACATTCACACAGCATCCCCCAAATATTAGCATTCTTTATATAATTTGTGCACACAGTGGTTTTATATCCCAAAATGTTTTGATGGGTTTTCCTGATGTAATACCGGTTGCTTGGGCACTGCGACAGTCTAATCGCTTCAATCTCAGTCTGGGAACAAACTACAAATACAGCAGAGCAAAATCCACAAAGCGTATTTACCACCTTCTCACCGCAAATGATTTCCTAATTTAAAGGAAAACAAATAAGGAAAGCAAAGGGAACTCGGCCGTGAAAAGGAGGAAATCCTGCCACCACCTTTCAATCCCCTTCAGCCTGCTTCCCCGCCCTGCTCATTATCACACTAAGTGGAGCAAAAATACTAAGCCCCAAGCTCAGGCAAAGCTCAGGGAGGCCTCGCTGTGGGGCTGCCCACTCTTTC
>NW_009258966.1:2030783-2052910 GCF_000687185.1 Egretta garzetta | reverse complement strand
ACAGTCAGCGCCCCCGCAGCTCCCCATGGAAAGGTGCACGCTCTCTGCCTGGACTTGATGCAAGGGCTTGGGCACGTGTGAGAACCCAGAGCTCTGCTGCCCAGATCCCATACAGACTGGCCTAAGTGAGAGGTCCAAAGAAGCTGTGCTTAGCTGGAAAGGCTGCAATGACTGGGTAGGTCAACAGCGTGGTCTTCCTGCAGCCAGGGACGTGACTACGTGAAAACGGCACTCGGTGACCCTGCTGGTGTAATGCAACCAATTACTTGGTGCCAAGTGGAGATCAACAGGCAGATCTCCACCGCAGCACACATCCGGCCACCCAGGAGATGGGGGGTGGTTGTTTGAAAAGGCAGGCAGGCAAGCTCCCCGAGGCTGGCAAGGGCTTTGAGGACGGGGCTGGTGGCAAGAGGCTGCCTGCTCAGCAGCTGTTCCCTCTTGCCCCCTGGCCATCCCACCCACCACTTCTCCCATCTGCAGCAACAACCTGGCTCTTTGTGGCACGCGCAGAAGGGCGTGTATTTCTCTGATGGAGGAGAAGGACCAGAAAACCAGCAGGAAACATGCTGCTACCAGAGGAGCAGCTTGCGGGGAGGTCCCAAACAGGATCTGGGTCCAAGAGCTCCTAAGCTGGACTACCCACCCTTGCAAATCTGGACCCTTCTTGCGTTTACCCTGCACCCATCAGGTAATTCCCACTCTAAGATCCTCAATCTCCTTTGCTAACAACAGGCAGGGAGAAGAAGTGTTAACGCCTGATCTGTGCCATGCTGGCAGCTGTATAAATCAGTGTAGCTCCAGTGAAGCTGATGGTGCCATGCTGAGCTACGTAAACTGAATGGGTGGCTCTACATGCAATTTTTAGAAGGGGGCATGTGCTTGCATCTGCACAGTATAGCTCTCCAAAAAAAAATCCAGACACCAAATTTAATTAACCTTGCCGAGTACATGAAAAGAACAGCAGCAAATATGTTTGCCTCTTTTTTGTCTTAAGATATTAAACCAACGCTATGGTTTAATAGCTCTTATCTGAACATACACTTGTGCACTAACAGAATCATTCTCTAAAATTTATCATTAATGGTGTGCACAAACAAAAACTACAGGATGAGGATGGACTCTCTCCTCCATAGGGCCGAACAATTTCTCTGGCAACTTCCCTCTTGCCAGACTCAAAGGAAGGCAGAGGTGTGTAGTCCTCAAAGGACTCAGCACCTCACCAAACTGAACCTGAGTTGACCGATTAACAAGGTTTCCACTATGACTTACTAAGAGGCTGCAAAAGCTCTCTCTGAGTGTGAGAAAATCCTAAAAATAACGTGTCCGGCAGAGAAGAACTCAGAGTATCTTTTGTCTTCTCCTTCCTCCTCTGACAGCGGCAAGGGAGGAGCAGCCAAGCAGGGGATACTGACCTAGCAGCAACGTAGAGGGTCCTGTTCATGACCATGACCAGCTGGATGTCCAGCCGGTGCCTCTGCGTGGTGTTCCGCCCTGGTTTGTGACCCACAAACACCGGATACTGTCTTGTATCTGCAGGAAGGAAAAAAAAAAACCAGCATCAAAAGAGAACCACAAACTGAAAGCGTGATAACATGGAGCACTATGGGGCCCAGCTACTGCCAAAACCTGTGGTTTCTGTTTTGCCCTGGCACCACAGCGTGGGGTTGGAAGGCAGGAGCACAGAGGGCTGGAGAGTCCGTCAGGGCTACAGTCTTTGCGTCTGCAAAGGAGAAAGTCATCACCTTTGTGATTTTTGTCTTTGTAGAAGACAAAAATCTGAGTTTTGTTAGAGCATAAAGTTGTTCTGGAGCTCTTGGCACATAGGTACATGGCACTTTCTCACAGTTTTTCTTTCACTGCTTGCAGAACTTAAATGCTCGCTCCTGGCTGCCAAAGGGTGTCTAGCAGGACAAAGCTGTTTTGCAGTGGCCCGTCAATCACCACAACGACTGGACTGGTAGTGGTTGAAGCAAAAGACTTGGACCTCCTTGGTTCAAACTGCCAGCTCCCTCCCCAGTTCCTACAGGATTGGACAGCTGTTGTAGAACAGCTGTGGGGATTTCTGGCAATTGGTCAACACCACCGGAAGCCCTGTACTAAGCTTACATGATCAACAAGTCAGCTTTCCCCCACCCTCTATCAGTCAGCAAGAGCATTTATTCACTCTATTATCACTATTTTTTTGGTGAGACCTCAGCATACACAGGGTGTGCTGCCGCTCCCCAGATGATCTGGGTGCACAACCTGTAACAACAGTGAACACTTCTGACCAAGGGCCACCTTGCTGTTAGACTTCATATGTATACACGATCATGACATCTAGATGCATGAACTAGGGAGCTAGTTAAGTAAACAAAACAAGGAAGACAGGAGGAGGATAAACCTCTGATGAGCAGAACTGCTGCCACGCGCATGTAATACAGAGCTGACTAGCATCTGGCAATGCCTGAGCCTTTTCCCCATCAAAATGCTTTCCCAGAAACCTGGAGCTGTTTGAGGGAGTCTGTTTCTTCAGAAACTCAGGTACTGCTGTAGTGTTTTCAGCTATTGTCCTCTAGAAGTATTTTCCCTATTAAGCTCGGTCAAAGTATTGATTCACACCATGGCTTCAGCAAAGCACTTCAGAGTGCCATGTGTCAGAAAGCCTGGTGATAAAACTGTCTAGAAAGAGATAAAACTGCAGGAACTTCCCTGCAAATCAGATGCCAAGAACTCTTGGAGAAACAAATCAAGATAGCCCAGGCGAGATTTACGTTCAGAAGCTTAATCCTTCTGAGCAAGACCTACATGCAAAATGCCAAGTTTAACTGTCAAGATATTTTTTTTTTTTTTCTGGCCACTCCAAAGCACAGTAAGCAAGGACAATAAAGAGATTTGCTTTAAATTCAAATTCCTGACCCAAAGTAAGCTTAAACATAAGCCTACTCACTGCTGACTCGCCACTCCGTAGCATACTTTTACAGACCCAGGTGCTAAGGACTTCCTTTTAAACATCTGAACCTTTGGGACTTCAGAAGACTTTTCTTTGCAGTAATCGTAATTGAGTTGAGGCAAATGTGAAGGAATCAGCTATGCTAAGCCTCACTTGCATAGCGAAATGCACAGAAAGCTCTTCACCTGTTTAGCCAGCTAATCGCAATACTGATGTGCAGCTGTCTGTGTTACCCTAGATTTTGGAGAGTTTGCCAATTACTGCTGGAAAGAAGGAAGAGAGATTCTATTACAAAAGATTCTTTGTCCTGATTATTTTTTTTTTAGCTGCATTTCCAGCTTAGCAAAAAATGCCTAATGCTAAAGCAGAATCCATCAGAGCTTAAAGAAGTAAGTTCAATTATTTGTAGTAGATCAACAAATTACGTTTGCAGACCTCCAATACTTTAGTGTGCTATGCTTGATACTCTGGGGGGCTTCACTGGTTATCCAGAACTACATTTTCACAAGCCAGGTGACGGACTCTTGGATTATGGGGTGGGGGCGGGAGAAGGCTTCTTTCCTCTGATGCTGGATAGAGCAATATTTGGTTTCATTATGCTACTGAAGTGTCTCTGTTTGAGAAGGAGAAAGGTTATGGTTTTGGAAGATCAAGCAGTTTACCACCCAGTAGTCATAAGTCAACATGAAAAAGTCATGTTCCTGTATTAGTATCTGTGAACGTAAATTGGCTGATCTGGGAGACATCAAGAAAAACAATTTTATTCATTGTAACTGTAACAAAATACTGTTGATTTGAAGTCCGCTGATCGGTATTAAGCAAATGAAGCCCTCTGGCCTCTTATACTTACAGTTGCCATGCGAAATACTGATCGGCTCAGAATCTTCTGGGAAACCAGCCCCAGCAAAGTGTAGCAGTGTGAAATATAGCAGCAAGGCTTCTGACCTCATAGTAGTTCAGCTGGGAGGCTTCACTTCTTCACTTCACCCTGTGGAAGACAAACAAAGGGCCTCAGCACCTTCTGTCCATTCAGCTTTAACCACTGCATACAGAAAGCTAAAAAGAGTCAACGGGAAGTAGAGGGAGCTCTCCTTCCCCCCCAAGTCTCTCACCGTACCTGAGGAGGTATATTGTGTTTCTAAGCAAAAACTCCCCCTACCAGGCCAGTTTCCCTTTAGCCCACGCCCCAGCAGCGCCACATCTTGCTTGAGGACAGACTTAAATATCTACGAAGAATTTTCTGCCTCAGCTGCTTATATTCAATAAAGAAAATTTGTCTCCTGCATTGATCGACAGCTGACAAGAGTTTTTTTGGAAATATTTTGTTTTCCCCTTCTTTGGTTTACATAATTAGATGATGACATGATGACACACACCATAAATAAAAAAAACCACACTACATTATTCTGGTTAAAAAGAGATTAAGGGTTATACTACAGGACTGATTCATACCCTGCAGAGTTGTGAATCAAGTGAAGGAACACTGAGAGAGCTTGATGGAGCATGCAGAACATGTCATTGGGTTTTACCATAAAAATATGTACCCATAAATTTAGGTGCCATAAAACCAATACTCCAACTTGCGATAAAATAAGGGAGAACAGAACTGTCTAAACCCAGCTTTTTTTCCCTGTGTTCCACTGACGCATTCACTCATTCACATTTCATGTACAAAAATATCCCTAAATCTTGAAGATAAAAGGAACCACAGGGGCCTTTGGATACAGTGAAAGAAAACAGCACATAATACAGTAAATAGCTCATAATTCCCAGGCAAATTTCACACAGACGTTGATCTGCAGGGGAAATCAGTGTAAAAGTGGGGTTTTCTTTTCATCCTTTCCAGATTTTCAAACCTTTGATGCTGCCTGCCAAAGATTCCTTTTGAACAAAGCTATTTTACAGTAGTCTGTCAGTCATTCAAGATTTACTGTCAGAAAGTCAAACTTCATAACCTACATAGTCTTTGAAACTTAATTTGGCAAACGAAGTGCTAACTTGCCCTTCTGCAACACCATTTAATATTAGATACCTATGTCTCCTTTCTCAATGCCAAAAAAAGCATTAATAAGTCTTGAGTGTTGCATTTTCATTTGTAATTTCACAGACACAGCTGATTCCTCATCTTTTACCCAATTGAAAAATGTCACAATAAGTAATTTGCCTTATCAGATATTTGTGTTCAAATAAAATTTCAGCTCCTATAACTGCATTGGAATAAGGACTCTGTTGCAGGGCGATACAGTCCATAAGGACTAATGATTTATTATACTCTGTGTTTGCCTATTATTAGTCAAACACACAAACTGGAAACTTGGCTGATTCTCTATTTCTATTAGCAAAATAACTGACAGACCAAGTTAGACTGAGACCAGAAAAAAATAAAATTTAATGTAAGGCAATGACTGACACCTTAACTGAACAAAGTGTCTGACGGATGGCAAAGGATAAAAATAGCAAGAATAAATGCAACACAATACAGACACTGTCTGTCTATTATATCTTATGTGAGTATGCATACTAGAAGATGGTATATGCAAGCCCCAAGAGAAGCATTTCCATCTAGCACTGGTTAGGCCGATAGCTGTGTATGATTACTGACACAGCTATCCTGCAGACATTTTCTTTACCTGTTTCCTCCATTTGTCTCCTTAATCACCTCTTACATTTTCTCTTGACTGTTAGCTCTCTGGGGCAGGAGCTGTTTCTTTCTATTTGTTTCCACGCTTAGCGAAACATCATTTGGGGCCCTTAGGAATGCCCAAAGTGGAAATAAGCAGCAGAACTAAATATAACACTTGGAAACAGTTTCCCTCAAAAGGTTTGAATTAAAACTAAGATATACGCATTAAAGGGGTTAATTCCTTTCTCTCTACACAGTTTTTTGAAATGTAATTTTGCCACTTTAGAAATTGTGCCCCTGCAAGTACAATGCAAAATGACAAAAGAAAGTGCCTTATCTTAATGCACAAAAAGAATGAAATTCTTTCCTTCTTGAAAATGTTACAGTCCAATGCAGAAGTCTTTCTGAAACGCACATGAGGAGCAATAGTTTAACGGGAAGAAACTTATCGAGCAATCCAATTCTTCCACTTAAACCTTATTCATCCACAGTATCAGTCTGCAGGCTGACAATTCAAACCACTCGTCTCACAGCAAGACTCTGGAGCATAAGAACAGCCGCTCTCTGTTACTCCCTATCAGCACATCATCCACTATCTAACAGCGTGTGCATGCTATGAGGAAAGCATTATGGTGCCACAGACATATCGCTGCCGTTCCACTTCAGAGCTTGAAAAACTTTTCCCATGGGCGAGTCTGCACCGTCATTCCCTGTGTACCCCTCTACCTAAATGCGTACAGGAGATGGCTTCCAGGAAAATGAACAACGCCTAGCACGGTTCTTAGTCACTTTATGTACATGTTATCAGGCCAGATTTTTTCTTTTACCTGAAAACAACTAACTGATGAATGAACTGACATATTGCCTTTTAAGAAAGACTAGCTTTGTAGTTTTTTAAGTATATTAAATCCTCTGTCATTCTTAAGGGTAGCTTCTGGGGAAGAAAAGAAGGAGAAGAGAGAAAAAGGCACAATTCTCTGTTGCTCTGGTGCAAACGTAGCTGTGCAAATTCACCCAAAGTAAATGCAAAATGTCTACTTTGATCTGTCAATGGTTCAAGAGGACTACACATCTGTATCAATGCCTCTGCCAATGAAGTAACATCGAGTAGGCCTCAAGTTGCATCCAAAGACAGCTTTTTACTAGGAGGTAATTATTCAAAAATAACATTACTTTTGCTGTTCTTACAATGGTGGAAAGAGCCGTACTGTTTCAGTGGAATTTCAGAAAAGTGCTGATTCGAGAAGGTCACACTTATTTTTAGTACAAATTTCCTTTTCAGCAAATACTCAGCTCTGGTTGGGCTCCTGGGAGTGATGCAAATGTTCTCACTTGCAACTGTGCTGAAACTACTTTCTAATCAAAAGTGCTTGTGAACACAGCGTCTGATGAAGCATGAGTGGCTAGACAGTGAGGCCGAGCAAGCACCAGCACTGTCTCCAAATAAAAGTTTTGCAAACTTCAATAGAGAGATCTTCAGTCAATGTAGACCACTGCAGTTCAGTCTGGCCTACACTAAACCATACCGGTTGAGAGAGAACTGCACCTGAGAACTCCAGTTCTCCCTGTTCCAAACATGATTACTGCTCCTGTTGAAGGAAGCTAATGGTGACAAGAAGAGTGAGTTTTGGTGGTGTTCTTTTATTAGCAGACATGCTAATAAAATTCAGACCTGCAAATATTTAAGAGCGTGTTTTATAATCTGTGTCTAATGCAATGACTTGTAGCCATTGAGTGGAGTAGATGAGGTTTCTTCAAAGCTTCAAAAAAAACTCAACTAATTTGGTTCTTGCATGCCTCAGATCAATGCAAATATAACTTTTTGCAAGATACACTTGTGCTCTGATTCTTCTTTCTGAAGTTGATGATTTCAAACACCTATGTTAGATGACTTGTTCTGGTTACTTCTGTGTTCCTTCCTTTTTGTCATATTATGATTAAGTATAAATAAAACATATGCTCTCTTAACGTATATAGAAATAAAAGTTTTGCCTTCCTAGTTGGAATAAGTTTTTCTGTTTGTACACTGCAGCCTAAGAGTGAACCACCTCTAAGTAGGACGTTTAGATACTAGTGCAATATAGTTGCTATTTACCATTATATTTACTCACTCAAAGCCTATGTATACATATAAATATTCGTATTCATATTTCCAGACACATGCATAGATGCTTGACATAGGGGCATTTAGTTTTGTAAAAATCATGCTGCTGGCATGAAGGAATTTCTGAAGCTAAGAAAGTAGCAATCACTCCAAATCAAGGAGAAAAGTCTGATTTTTCTGAGCCAAGTGCCCTCCACTATGCCTATCCATGGCTATCTGAGCCAACAAGACACCACCATGATGAGCTCTGCTTTTTGCTCCCTGATACTTTTAGCATTTAGTGAACAACAGTCTGGGTCGAAATACATATAGTAGAGCTGCTTGGCTAAGGAAATGATTACATGGCTGCTGCAGTAATACCCTAGTAACCAGGCTATTGTATCTACGGCTTGTACATTCCAGAAAGGTTATACAAAGCACATGAAAAATCCGAAATGGAATTGCTAACTTCCTGGTAAGCTCCCTAAAACTGTAAGGTCAGATTTGACCTTGAGAGCAAATTTAACAGCAACAGCAATGACTGCATAGACGCATCTATAACTAACTATCAAAAGGGACACTCTTCCATGTTGGAAAACCTCCCATCTTGCTGCTTTGGCCTCACTGTATGTTCAGCTAACCCCAGCATAACTCCAAGTAAAATCAAAGTACGTAACCATGTCAGAAGTTTCCCATGGCACAGCAAGCCTGCTCAGTAACGGATAGATCTTGTTATATTCATTTATTACAAACCTTCTTTATACTATGAGGGGTTGTGTTCATACACGACAGCTGCACTTCGATCCACAAATTATTAAGCTTAATGTGAGAATTACCAGACAAAATTCAACGGTCTGTGTTATGCATGAAGCAAGACCAGAAAACCTAATGGCCATAAAACCCCCCATGACTATCTCAAATGAATTCTTTTGTTTCTACAAACATGTAGAAATAACTTACTCTTCAAAAAGACAGTAAGTCTAGGAAGAAGGAACAGCATTTAACGAAACAGCAAGGAAACTAAAAACTGACCCTGGATGAATTTGAGCCACTGCGTAAGGAAAAATGCATGACCAGAAAAAGTAGCAGCCTCTGTGAACCAGCCCTGGAAATACTCAGCAAATAGCCCTTCTCACCACAGTTAGCATTTCTTAGCCTGGGGAAAACAAAAGGACCATAAAGAAGCAGGCAAGAAACTGATTTGAGTTGCATAACAGATGTAACAAAAAGATTTGGGATTGTCCTGCAGTAAGAGCTTTAAAGGCATGCATGTGAACCAGAAACCCAAGTCCTCCTGCAGTGCCTCATCGAAAGAGACAGAGCAAGATCCATCTACCCATACATAAAAAAAAAGCACGTATTGATTTACACAGCACATGCTTTGCCATGCTGAAGGCAGAGCGCAGAAACTACTCGGCCGACCCGACTGCTGTTCCCTGCTATGGTACAGATTTGCCACGCGATGCTGGCAAGCATCCTTCCTCTCCTTTGGCTAAGCCTTTGGAAATCTCTGAGTGGAAGACACTGTTACTGCTATTTACCCCTTTAAATTCACAGTTCCTAGAAAGTGAAAGACAAGAGTTCTGTGCAAGTCAGAGAAAGGAATTAGGAATAACACAACAACCACAGCAAAAAAGAGAGGAATACAACCTGCAGGCTGCAGCTTCCAGAAAACGAGGAAGGTTAGGCCGGTGCAGCGGAGCTGTTCAGGAGAGCATCCTTTGTCTATGCCTGTTTGGGTGGTGGGCTAGCTGCTGCTCGGCCACCTCGTGCGGCTGCACCTGGCAGCAGAAGGGATCCTGCAAGATGCCCAGGCGGAGCAGTGCCAAGGGGATCAGACAGATGTGAGTGAACAGAAGCTCAGTGGGCGCTTGGGGAGCTCAAGAGAGAGGAGACACAAGCGGCTATCAGCAAGACACAGCATGGAGTGCCAGACATTACAACTGAATTGGCATGTGGCGGGGTGGTGGACAGGATGGACAGCTCTTTTGCTCGTGTTGTCCTTTCTCGAACGATTGCTGCTCAGTCACCTGAATGCTGGTGCAGGTGGCCACAGAGACTTAGTGCCAGCTCTGTGCCCATCATCACTACCAACCTCCAACATCTTTTTGTGACCGATGGTGCAGCCATCATTCATTTTTCCTCTCCTGTCCTGCTCCTGTTGTCTCTACAGCTGGCCATTCATTTAATGTGGCCAGAAAAGCACTCTAGCACTCCAGGTAGCTGGCCAGAGAGGCTGGTGCATGAATGCACTGGGGTAATCACCTGTACTCCTTCAAATCACACGCTAACAAGGGGTCGCTCCTGAATGCTGGTGGGGGGAGGCAGGCAGCGCCCAAGGGAAGCCCCTCACCTCTCCAGCATCTCTACTGACCCTAAATTACACGTATGAAGCACACTCCCTCTCATCTTTTGTGTACACCAAAAAGTTCTCCCTGGCCATAACAGCAATGCATGGGTGCCCTCTCCTATGCACGCTTTACTACCATTTTAATTGGATTCAGTACTGCTTACTCATTGCCCAGCTGCTGTGGGCTGCACGCCAGACGTGACGATCAGGCCCAAGGGAAAGACACCAACGAGAGAGATTTTGCCTCATATAGTAAGCAACAGCATCTACCTTCATTAAAAAGAATAATACAGACTTCATTACTAGTTGGATGAAACAGATACACGGCCCACGTGGATCTTCCCACTAAGACTTGCAAAAACGCACGTCTAAAATAAAATTTCAGCCAAAATACAAAGTACTGCTCAAGCAAGTTTCAGGGGTACTTGCTTATTTTGTTCAGGTTTGTGCAAACCTGAGTCCTCACCAGCTTTCCTCCCTCCTTGCTTGCAACTTTTCCAAGGCCATACATCGCGCACAATAATGTCAGCTATGATACGTAACATCACTACCGCCTGCTTCAGTACGCGATAAGCTGAAAAGGTCTGGACAACCCCCAGGCAGCACTGGTGAGCCTCGGCCTGCCGAATGGTGGTAGCAGGTGTCAAGTCAGTAGGCAAAACTCAGCATGCTTAATGCTGGCAACCTGTCTCGTGCAGATCAACATTACCGCTCGATCCAGCGCGGTGCAAAAAGAAAATGCAAAGAACAAATGGAGGCCTAAACAGGAGAAACCTTCTGCTGACCCGAGCGAGACATCCCCATGACTTCAGCGTTAATAGGATGCTGCTGTTCAGAGCGGGAACAGTCAGATGGAAGATGAACATCTCCCAGATGGAATTAGAAGCATCT
The DNA here is from genome assembly GCF_000687185.1 of Egretta garzetta. Lineage (NCBI taxonomy): Eukaryota > Metazoa > Chordata > Aves > Pelecaniformes > Ardeidae > Egretta > Egretta garzetta. The sequence goes on along the minus strand of NW_009258966.1, from coordinate 2,042,031 downwards.
CAGGCCTATCGATTTTGGTTGTAACCTTTACTGTAAACAGTCCACGGGGGCCTCATCAGCCACCTGTTCAGTGATATTTGCATTGAAATACAGAGCCAACGCAAATGAGAAAATGGCCACAGTTCCTTGCTAAAGCATCTGCTCAGTTCCGTCCCTCTGTCTTTGCATCACCAACAGCAGCAAAGGTACGGGTTTTAGTGGAAGGGGTAACGCAGTGGCACTAGCTCTCTCGCATGGCACCAGAAACAACGAATGCTCCATTTGTCACGATGTTGATGGTGGCGGTAGTGGTATTATATCATGCAATATTTCACTTTCTAATAATTGCTCAGTTTTATACTGAAATCAGGCTTGCCAAAACTGGGAGGAAAGCCATCTGTGCCTGGAGGATGACTGCCAGAAACATTTGCAATTTTATTTTGGGGTTATAAACCTGCAGAATGGAACAAAGGCAATGCCTAAATAACCCCTTTCACTCACCACCCCCAACCACGCGGAGCAACCGACCTAACTCTGGAACAGCTTGGTTGGTCATTACAAAGATGTCTTTATTATTTTTAAAAGCCTCACTCATTTAAGAGATAAAAATAGCTCTATTGATTATTTGTGGGACTTCAGCAAACCTCTGTCAAGATTTTGAATTGATTTAAGAGCTAAATGTAGCAATCACTGCCTTTTGACAGGAGAGAACGCCATCTCTAATATATACTTTGCTGTTTCATCTCAGCATGCTTAATAGAAAACAGATACACTACCAGCAACACCATTACTCTCCCCAGCCCTCACTTTGCCTGGGAAATATCAGTGCCAGTCAACTGACCTTCCATTCTCTCATCTGATGGATGGAATAAAAATTATGTAGCTGCAGGTGACCCAAAGCTTTAACGGGAAAGAAACGTGGCCTCCCTTTGTTCTCCTCTCCTTTTAGCTAACAAAGGTGAAACTCGAAGCCTGATATGTTTTCACAACAATACAGACAATTGTCACTGATTAAAAGTTTGACAGAGTCCTGCAGACAACTCTCAGCTGCCACATGCCTGCTGTAAACACAACATTTTTAGGATCAGACAGTAATCCTAAAACAATCCCTACAGCTCAGCCAGCTCTTCAGGCCAGATTCCCTCAGATACTTAGCATTTGCTTCCTTTCACTGCTGGTACATGGCTAAATGGATTGCAGCCCTTCTTCATCCTCTAACCAGGAAGAAAAACTTAATTTCTAGTCCTCTAATGTCTGCATGACAGATCAGATCGATATACAAGTGCACAGGTTAACTCTGAAGAAGAAGTTAGGATCCCATAGAACATATCACTGTGTTTAAAGCTCAATGTAATCACAAACAATTCTCCTTGGCTTTTTGTTAATGCTTTGCCATAATGTCATGTATTTTGTGCATGAACCCTGGCTCTTTTCTTCACAAAACTTGTTCCATTTATTTGACATGAAACTGTTCATTCTTTAAGGCAACAAAACAGTAGAGAAATGCAAATCCTCACATTCACTGTTAAGTAACCAGAGCACGCTGCTTAACTTCCATTGAATTTGGCCAGTTCTGGCCCTATATCCATTTGTGCAAAAATTCACTCATTAATGTGGCTTCGTTTACCTTGAGTGAAACAGCAAGGTTTGTCAGAGTGTTTTTTCAAAAGGCACCAAGCAACTTTGGCGTGAAGTGGTTTGACACAGCATCAAACTACGCCCCTACCCTCAAAATGTGAATGAAATCTACTGCAACACTGCAAATGCTAAGAACAGACATTACCATTTACATATTAATTACTCCAGGTGTGGACACCATACTACCTGAAAGTGTTTTACCCTGACAGCCACCTCTGGAGAGCCCAGCACTTTGTTCCACACTGCAATAGTCTATTCACGGCAGCAGGAAAACTCAGGCCAAACCTCAGCATTATATTCGGGGCAAGGCTGCTCAGCACAAGGACATGCAGACACAATGTGGTCGGGCAAGCTAACTCCTACGTGCAGAAAAAAGGGTAAGGCTTTTCCCTCTGGAATTCAGGCAAACCCATCAAGATAAGTTATGTTTGTCCCTGACAGATAAAAAACACAGGTAGAGCAGAGAGTTCTCAATATGTATTTATAATTTTAGCTCCTAATTTGTTTATGAAATCAGTTTTCTCATGAATTTTCTAATGAAATAGATTAGTTCAAAAATGAAAAATATCCACAAAAGAAATGTAATCCCTGAGGCAAATTTTAAAAATGCCTATGGATAAGCATGAGCAGGTAGGGGAAAAAACAGAAGACTCCGAATGCTAAGAAAGCAATCAAATTAACTGGGAACATTGTCTCTCAGCACTACCTCTGACACCTCTCTCCCTCAGACATCCATCCATTCATATGTGCCCCATACCCTCATAGACGTTCACCCAAATTTAAAAGGCTCAGATATCACAGGAAAGGGGATTTTTTTATTAACACTTTGGAGACATTTCATAGATCTCTCTCTTTCATGACTACTCTTTGTTACCCAATGTTTTTTACTGATATTTTTGGAAACCTTAAAGGAGCAGAATAAATCTGACTCTGAGACAGAAAATCTATGTAGTTTGCTTTTCCTCTGAGATGAGCATGATGCTTGCAATAATCCAGTTCCTGCAGTTTGCTAGTAATTGCTAGCTTCAAGTGGCACACTCTGAGCTTTGCTCTGCCTAGATTCATGCCCAACAAATTCCCAAATTTTACATCATATATAATCTAAACAGCTTTATGGACAGGTTAATACAAGAAGTACCCTATCCTCAAGAACGCCTTTTGAGTAAGGGGATCACCTCAATATGCCAACATGACACATTTTTCACTCTTCATCACTGCCTCTTTGGGGTTATGAAGAAAACAGAAGGCAAAGCAAGAAGCCAACAAATACATAAGAAAAATCCTACTTCCAGGATACTGCTGAGACAAATGATATTGTCTGTTAACCTGGACATAAGGTTAATTACTGTAATTCAACTTATTTTAAGGGAAAATTATATATGCAGATATCATCAATTAACCTCTGAATATAAAAATCACAATTCCTGTAATTAATAGAACAGTGCAAGATAGCTTTAATTACTGGGGGTCTGTTATTGAGAGGAAACATGAACTATCTGATGTGATTTCAAGGGCAAACTTAAAATTGAGGTGGTATAGGTCAGAAGAAGCAAAAAAAAAGACTCCAGTTAGACAGAGATGAGCCCCTGCACCACATAAATACACTACTCTCTTCTCCTGACACACATTCACTCACATACTGAAGAATACAAGCATCCTTACACATCTGTTCACACCTGCTTCTTGGCACAGCATGAGGGAATTAGAGCAGCATAGAAAAGGAAGTCAAAGCAGCATTGACAAATGCCCGTAGTACAAGTTACAAAAGCAATAGCTCTGTTATTATGTGCTTTACTTCTTTGGAAAAGCTGTGGAGAAAAAGGTTCAGTGTAGCAAGAGAGAACAAGCCCACTGAGTATGACTGCCTGAATAGGGCATGATGGATGAGCTTCCTTGCGGATAGGAAAAGCCTCTAATCCGTTCTCCGGCTCATTGGTAGAGCAAGGCGAAGTCATTCTCTTCTTCTGCAGGAAATATCCTCTGCCTTTTCGATACCACGTGCAGGGTTTTTGCAAAGGACAATCCAGACTGTCACCCAGATGAGACAGCAGCCTGTTTCCAGGTCTTGCGCTAGGGCAGGCTCAGCTATGCAGCCCAAAACCCCGCAGCAAGACAAAGACGTTTCTATACTGCTCGCACTTCCTAAGGCTATTTTAGGAATGATTGGCTGCATTCAGGTTCCAACTGCAAATAATGAGATACACGGGAAAAGAAGTCATTTTCATGGCACAGCACACAGCTAATGACTGATGCTGAAAACATCACTACTAATATTCCAGCTAATTTTGTGGAGTTAAAAAAAAAAAAAAAAAGCAGGCTGAGTACAACAGACAGAATGCAGGCATCATCACAGTGATGAAATAACACCCACCAGCACCAGGATGGGAAGACCCTCGTTGTGGGGTTCACTGAAGAAGGTTTGGCTCTATCCACAATACTGAGGCTTCCTCAGACAACCAAAGACCCATTCCAAGCCTCCTCCTCTTCACCCCCACACCCTGCAACTGAATTCCTTAAAGGTGGGGGGTGCGGGAAAAGCAATGGTTTATTAGCTGAGTGTGTCTATGTGAATTCAGCAAGATTGCTTGATGACTAGGCACACACAGTTACAGCTTTTTAACAAGTCTGCCAGGTGTTTTTGAACCCAAATGAATCCTTCCTAGCTTGCCTGACAAAACAGAAATTCCTGTGAAGGAACAGGGAAGATGAGAGTGTAGCTGGCAAACTGCTGCTGTTATTTCTTACTCTGCAGTTCTGCTGCTTATGTGATTTATATCAAATGCTGCAGAGAGAGTTTCCTCTAACTTTGGGTTGCCCTCAATAATGTGGATGTTCAGCTGGTCAGCTGCCAGGAGCTGATCTACAGCCAAGACCCAAATTCCTGCCAGCAGATAGAAGAGAAAAAAGCATAAAAGACATTAGACCAGAAAATCAAATTACTTTTTAATGAGACTGAAGGCTGTATGCATGGACCACGCTGAACACACTAGAAAAGCCTGAAGAGATCCAGGTTGGCATCAAGGTGTGAGGGTCTCAACCGGACTCCAATCTGGCAACCCCATGTCAAGCCTTGCCCACACATATGAACGATGCCTCACAGGTTATGCTTCCTTGCACCACGAAGCAGTGACTCTCCAGCCTGCAGCGCAACCACACAGTTAGCAGCTACAACTAAAGGGCATAGGCTTGGTTTTAATTATGCCTGTGGAATTGCTGACACTGATGCCTGCTAGACTGAGGAGTTCTGATTCCCACAGGGCTTCAGAAGGACCTGTAGCTGCTCTCAAGCTCGTACCATCTGCATCAGCTCACGGGTGACATCGCTTTACCTATTTATAAACCTTTCACTCACAAAGATCTGTATACTTTCATCCTCATAGAAGTACACATCCTTACGTAAAGACTCAGTTGAATTCAGCTAACTTTTTATGGCTTTTGGACAAAGTCTCCCATCTAATGTAAGGCAATGGAAATACCACATCCAAATTTCCTGTGAAATTTGAGGTTACACTTAATCTTTTAAAAGAAGAAATTCTCCTTTTGGTTTGAATTCTTGCTTCCTTACAGTAAGCAAATTAGATGCCTTTGGTCATATTCCACGCTGTATTTCTTCTTGTTAAAATTTGCCTGTGAGCAATCCAAAACAGAATCTCATGGGTATTATTCTTCTGTGGTAAACATCACAACATCAGCTTTAAGTAGGAGACTATTCCCTGCACATGCATGCCCCTATATTCAAGCTGTGCTTGTGAAAATGTCAATTTTGTAATGTCTATGACTATATACATTGATCATTTCTGGTATCCTGAACAACACGACCAATACCACCTACAAAATGGTCTGTGATGGTTCAGTGAAAAAGCTTTTTGGAAGAACACCTCTCAATGACTTGCAACAACAAAGAGATCAGAAGGACATTCCTTCAGGGATTTCCCCTCTTCTGATGGAAAAATACAACTTTGAAAGAAAGCACTTAACCTACAAAATATTTTCTGGAAATTCCAAGGGACCCTGTTACCTGACATTTGCTTTACCTCAGTGTTGTTGGCAATAGCTTTTCATAGACACCAGCCATAGAGGTACCTCAATGGGACAAACAGCCCAGAGCTTCTCCACGCTCTCACAAAGCTTCCAGAAAGGAGAAAGAACTTAATTTAGTTTACTTATCAGTAAGCTATGTTTACTGCATGCGGAGTCAGAAACATGTCCAGCCACAGAACAAATGGTGCTCTCAGAACATGCTGAAGAACAATTTTATTGAAAAAAATAATAAATTGAATATTGAGTATATTCTCACATATTTAAAAACAGGGGCAAAAAGGTGGAAATTGATTGATAATTTACAATTAACTCATTGAATACTGGTGTCTACCAGTCTCCTCCTTAATTTAGAGCTAAAAACCATTTTTTTTCCCCTCAGCAAATTACTGTACTTTTTTTCCCTGCTGTCCTAAAAGTATTGTTTACTGCTCTGGACAAGATGAAACAACCTCCACAGGGTCTGCATCGAGTAGCACACAGCCAGGAGGAGCAACACGAACCTACAACTAGCAAGACAAAGTTGTAAACTGGTAACGCTCTACAATAGTGTGATTTTATAAAGAACAGAATTGGTTTGTGAGACTGAAAACTCCAATGCCTTCCTGGTGCAGGCTCTGAGAAATGCTTGTATGCTTCCTTTCCAAATCCTAAGGAGCTCCCCACAATCCCTTCCTTTCCCAGCACTCACATACAGGGACTCTCTCTCGTAGAAGGACTTGGCTTTCCTCACGCAAGAACAGATTTGGCTTTCCTTACACCAGAACAGATTACTCCCCTTACTCACACACACCCTTACATTCCCCAAAAACTGAGAATGTTATTTCTGCTGCAAGCTTGTGGGGACAGATGGTATCTTCCCTCCTTTTTTGGATAGCTTTAAGAAGATTGCTAGTGCTTCACATAAATAAAAAAACAGCTCTTGATGATCAAAGGATGACTAAACTTGGCATATAACTCTTAATGTACATTTTAATAAAGCTGACGTGACATTATTTCTCTTAGCTGAATGCTGGTAAGCTCCTAAAGCAGGTATTATACGGAGAAACTGTGATAGAGAGATGTCATAGCTTTCTCCCAGGGCTTGGACAATGAAAGAGACGGAGAGGAAGCTGCTTCCTCCTGGGTCTCACCAGGCATGTTCCTTCTTTTTCTGTCATGGTGACAGATCAACTGCCATGCTCTTTCTCATGTCAGCAGAGCTAGGGACCCTCTTTTTCCTTGACTAACTAAACCAAGATAACCGCTTCCCTCTGCCAGGACCGAAGCGGGTCACCCTGACTATGCATTCCCCAAGGGCAGGACACAGTCATACAGAAGAATTTTGCCTGACTGGAAATGCAAATGAGGACAGAAATCTTTTCAGAACAACTTCCACTTCAGTCTCTTCTCTTGCTGTGTATGCTTCGCAATGTGCAAGACCAAACACATTAGGACAAAAGTGCTAAGCTACACGTCCTCCATAGGGTCCTCCTGCCTATATCTCTCTCAGGTAGGATTAATTGTACTGCATGAAACTGCACACAAACTCTATAAAAAACTTTCATTTCCAATATGCTGCTTTCAAGGTATCTCTTAATGCAAATGCAGACAAAAGGTACGCTCTGTTTTATGACAGGACTGAGGTAAAGCAGCTCTAATTAGTAAAACCAGATACAACTTCAGAGGTAACACAGGTAACAATTTCAAATGCAAGGAAAAGAAACCTCTCCTTTGAACTTACTCAGCAACAAGCAGTCTTCCACCTTTCCTCCTTCTTACACCCTTTTCTCTTTGACTTTGCAAAGCTATGCAGTAGATGAATCGATGTTTTCCTACAATAGCAATTTGATTACTGATTACTGCTTTGTCACAAAGGAACCGCACATCATCCACAGTCAACCAATGTCCTGCATCAGCTGAACAAAGTAGTGCACTAAGCAGTCCTCTCTGTGCTATTACTTCTGTTGCTGGCTGGACCCAGCTATAAACTAGAAGACTGTAACTGAGTTTCTGTCTGTCACTGGTGTGATTATAAAGTTTGGGCTACAACCGCTATAGCAAAATACTGCTGAGGATTAAAGTAGTGCTACCAACAGAAATTTAAAAAAAAACAAAACCAAAAGCATCATCACCGGCAGAAGATACTACTGCACTAGAGCTACTTGTGGTTATTTCTTCCTCAGAAGAAACTCATATTTTACCCCAAGAATGCTAGGTATTGTGCAATTTTTTAAGAAAAAAAAAAAGCCTGATCCTGGAAAGTTTACAATTCACATAGGCAACATATAAATATGTGGATAAAGGTGGGGTTTTTTTTCAATTTTTACAGGTACAAGAAAAACCGTTCCCACCTGCAGTTCTCGATTCAAACACACAAGTGTTCTTTGGCCCTGTTCTTTCCCTTTTTGTAAAAATATTGACAGCATTTCTATAGCATAGTGGCCTCCATAATAACTGACTTCCAACATCCCAAACTGCTCAGATCAATGTTTTGGGCTTGAACAAATGCATTCAATTGCTGACCTCCAGTCCAACACCAAGTCCTCTAAAAACTGAACCACTTACACATGGAATGCATTCCCCAAGATAGATGAGTTATTGCTTGCACTTTCTGTTTCGGCAGGGACATGGCTTTGGAGCACAGTTTTGCAGTTCAAGGAGCGTAAACATAATGATTCATCTCTCTGGAAATACTCAGCTCATAATCATGCATTTGTTTAGTTTTTCCATCATTACCAACTGGTCAGTCAGAGCTACGTTTTTTTCTAGCTATTCCCACAAAAGTTACCCAAATAACAAAAGAGTTGTTATCAAATCTTTTTCCTAAACAGCAGACTTTGAAACACTGATGTTTGAAAAACCCTGGGCAAGGTCTGGGAGCAGACGGCAGAATGCACCATTCAGTCTCGGTCCAGTAACAAGAGAAATGATGGCCCACATTTTTTTCAGCTGTCTTATGAAAGTTTTCCTTCATTCTGTCTAATCAATCCAGTTAAACTACGTTTAATTATTGGACTCCAACAGCTGGGCTTAACCAGAATAATCTAATCATGACAACAAATTCACACTTAAAAGCAAGCCTCAGTCACAATGTCTTGGACAAATTGAAGGTTTAACATGCGAATAGCCACCAGATGATACAACTAAAAGAATATGGTTTCACTCGACAGTCATTAAGTTTCAATTCTAGCAGTAATGAAAAGGAAGATATTAAATATTACCTTTCTTTTTTACAGAAAGAAAGAAGACAGACAGACAAAGATGCAGTACTGAAGGAGGACAGTGTCATGAGCACCAGGGACAAAACAGAAGAACAAGAACAGCCATCTCAGCACATTACAGCTTTCTGTTAAAGCCACAGCCAGATCTGGTACGATATAAACAGCAGCAGCAGCTCCCTTAGAACTGTAATGTTGTGTGAAGCTACACAAAAACCACTTCGCTGATGTCTCTCAGGGACCAGAGGAGGCTGAAGGTCTGTTTTAGCTAACTATTCTAATCCTTCCTTCAACTCCTCCCAAACCAATACTTACCTTCCTCTTCAACCACAGCAGTGGCTAAAAGCCCAACTATGCACTGCTTTGAAGATCTTGCACTTAATAAAGCTCTCTAAGTTCGATTTCTAAGTAGAGGTTACTAAAAATAAACTTCATAAACCTTACTGGTCTGTGTCTTTGGTATCCAAAAGCAAAGAGGGTTCCTGAGAGACTAGCAGGTATCTCTGAAAGAAAGGAATAAACACCACCACATCTCATTCTTGTATTGCTTACCATCTACTCCTCCCCCTCCCCTTATTTTGCTGACAGCAAGATGGACAATACATGAAAATTTGATTCTTGGTAAGCCGAGTCATGCAAATTAGCTTAATGAAATAGATGACTTTGTGTATGTCCCTTTGATACTGATTAAGCTCAAGTATCCACTCAGCTAATGACTAAAGCAATACCATGAGAGCTCTTGTGGAGGTGTTGTAGCTATACTTTTTTTTTTTTTTAAACAGCCCTTTACTCAGCACTTATTTCTCTCTCAGATCCCCCTGCCCAGGAAAACAGGCCAGCTTCCAAAACAGCTGACAGAAGCAGTTAACAGCTTAAGACATGACTGACGTAACATAAAAATCTGCAGCTACTTCGCACAGCTTGGGCCTCAACATCTAAAGGAGATACGCCTTTGTGCCCCCAGTTCTCAAAGCAGATTACCAGTGTGCTGCAAGGGGCTGCTTTGACTCTGTAATTATAGCCATCTTAATAACGATCTGTTCGATGGCTGCCTACTGCTGGTGCCCAGACAGTTTAATCACTATGCATTCGGCTGTAGAGAACTAGCTATCCTTCCTGTCATTTGAAACATGGGACATGTTGTGTGAAGGCGGTGTAAATGAGCTTCCCCTGACTAGCTGGCTAATATACTTTCATCATTTAAAGCCTAAATTATAAAATAGACCAGTAAAAGTGATAATGCATCACCTCTTATTACAAAAAGATGTTTCACCTCAGCTGCACTAGATGAACAAGTCGCTCCTTACCAAGCCTATACATGTATTATTTATTGAGCACCAGCTGTGTGCTCGGCACTGCACAGACACAGAGAGATGCACTCCCTGCTCCTGGGGAGCTTTTTTACTCTAAAGTAGTGGAATTTAGCATTCCTTCTGCATGTAGCAACCCCATTGACTTCACTATGGGGAGCAGTTGCAGAAGCAGGTATTAAGGCATTTGTACAAGCCGGCATAGTATCAAGTGGTAGGAGATGAAATTCAAGCAGTGCTCCTACATGGGCAATGTTTTAGGCCTTGTGGAAATCACTATGAAGACTGACACAGAAGAGGTAAGAATATACCTGAGCATATGTGAAGATGCAGAAAGATGACGCAGTGTTTGTTACAAATTCCAACAACCCTTTGCGCTGATACTGACTGCATCTCTCCACACCCCACTGCTGTGCAGTTGCTGCCTTAATGTCTTTTCATATTATGACTCTTTCAAGGCAATACTGATCCAGTGACATTCATCAACGAAAGAACCAATGCCCAATGTCCTCCAGTGCCAGGGATTTGTTAGAACTCCTAAGTAAACACAAAGAGTGGGCCTAATGTGAGATGGAGGCATGGATCGCCACCACAACCTCCAAAATGTATTTCACTCTTCAGATGAAATCCTACTTTCAGATTCCTGCAAAGATTCCCCACACTAAAGAACATTATTGGCTGAAGGTACAGTTATATTTATGCACAGTGGATGGAAGAACCTGGACAAGAAATGGGGAAGAGCTAGGCTAAAGTGGGGAAAAAAGGGAGCAGACCTCAGTACAGGCACCGGGAAGAGGAGGACAAAGGCTGTGAAAACTGGGAAGCTGGAAGTTCAAACAGGTGAAGCAGGCTAGGGAGGGAGAGCTGTCATGGCGTCTGGGCATGGAGGGGGAGAAATGATGGGCAACTGGGAGACGGAGCAAAAAATACAAAGATGAGAAAGACATTTCAAACTGAATATAGCTGTAAAAAGACTGTGAGGCAGAAGGGCAGAGGGAGATACATGTAAAGGAATCTTTAGAAGTGAAGGAAGGGTATTATGGGCAAAGGGAGAAGAAAGGGAAAAGATTCAGAGGAGATTCC
>NW_009258966.1:2013321-2030717 GCF_000687185.1 Egretta garzetta | reverse complement strand
GTTAGAGCTACCGTTGTGTATTACAACGGTTTTCATTTGGAGTACGTGCTTGGAAATTGGGTCTCATGGGTGTGTGTTATTTTGTTCCTTTAATAACTCATCAACTTTCTAATCTTACAGAAATAATTCAAGGAAGGGCAAGGATACAAGGAAGTCTTCGGTGTATCTACTGATGCCACCTATTAAAGGAGGCAATGATGCTGCCCTCCCAGCAGCTACCTCACAAGAAGACTGCAGGTCCCAAAACTATGGCTACATCCAAACACAGTTTCACAGTTTGTGTCCTATGGATCACTAATGGATGAAAAGATAATTCCCCATCATTTCTCTTGGCACCTCTCTGGTCACAAGCTGTCTAAATACATTAAAATACATTAAGTGCTTTCTTAAATGTAGTCCTCCATGTCAGAAATCACTGTAGTTCTCTCAGAGATGCATTTTAATCATAAATGAAAGGGAAAGTAGCTTGTAGATCATGGGTGGGAAGGCAGGTGGTCCACCAAACAGCTGTATCACTCTTGTGAGATCCAAACTAAAAAAACCTGGAGACTTACTGAGCCAAGGGAATTTTGCCTGTGCATGAGAATTGTCCTTATGTTTCAGAGATGAAGGATTTGGAGTCTGGGCCCAGCTCCCTGTGTGTACCCATGTGTGGCTTGATTTATATAGTAATTGTGTCTGTTGCCTGCAGCACAGGGACTTGTTATAAAAGCACAGGAAAATGTCCTCCTGCAGAGCGCTGTCGTACACCTCAGTCAGCAGCTGCATCAGAGAGGACTGACAAATGGCCCACAAGGAGGGGAAGAGACCGCTAAACATCAAGGTGGAATGGAAGAAGAGCAAGATGGGAAGGACAGAGTTGGGGGAGAAGCACAGGTAGCGTGCAACTTCTGCAACTGCTCCCCATACTGAGGTCAATGGGATTGCTACGTGCAGAAGGAATGCTAAACTCCACTACTTTACAGTAAAAAAGGGAACCTGCAAGAAATAACAGGGAAATACACAGAAAGCCCAATGCAAGAGCTACCTAACTTGCTTCATGGCAGTTGGGTAGTAAATCTAAATGGAAGAGACCTCTATTTTCATACAGCTGCAAAGATAAAGATCGATTCTTCCCATGGAACCATTATAAATCCCTCATCTTCAGGGCTGATTTAAAAATTGTAACTCAGCTGTTGCAATTTGTATCGGACTGGAATTTGGCAGTCCCAGACATCAAATCAGTTCCTCCTAAGAAGGGGATCTACAATGCTCCATTTTACAGCCTGAAATTGTACTTTGAACGGTTTTAAATGTTTTCTACACCACTCCAAAGTGAAAGAAAGACTAGATTAATGTTTAAAATGAGGGATCAGGTCACTCTCAGTAGAGTCAGTGGAAAGATTCCCACTGGATTTAAAGGCTCCAGACAGAAATACAGACGATGTGCCTTCAGCATTCTTCCTCTCAGAAACAACCAAAACATGAAAAAGCAGCAAACAAAGCACAAATATTTAAGATGAGAACATTTAAGTCCTGGGCACATACAATAGATATTTGACATTGGTGTATCACTTACCAGCCTGCCATAGTGTTATCCAACATGTTGCTGTTGCTTCCATACATTCCATTCATTGATTTGCATGCATTTTTCCATGCATTTTTTTCCCAATACTGTCTTATTTTAATGGGGTTATATCTTCCGAACAAGGCGCGCAAGGTTAGTATCCCATATGGCAAAGATCAGGCTCTGTGCACTGTTACACTTTCAAACTGTTACAAATATGCAAACTGTGGGTCTGGATCCTGAAAAATGTAGGCAGACAAAACTGCCATTTAATTTAATAAAGTCAATGGGAGTGTAGCCAGCAAGTCAGACCTTAAGAAATTAATATTCTGCACTAGCTAGCCTGCTAGCTTATGTTATAGGATGTGTCGGGCACTGCGAAATGCAACATACCAAATTCAGCCTCACACAACCCTACCGCAGGACCGTTCTGTCTATTTGTATGGAAACATTTCTAATAAACAAGCACTGGAACCAGCGAAGCCTGGTTGTTAGGAATTTGTGTCCTGACACTGATGTCTGTAGAAGGACAGGGCTCCCCACACACCCTTTGCCTCTCTGAAGCCGCACTCTTTCACCTGCGTGCCTGGTTTCAGGAGAGACCTTGGAAAACCGCTGTCTGGCAGCCTGGGCTAAGCAACCCAAAAACTCACGAGTTACTGGGAGCTGACAACTGCTTATGCACAGACAATCTGATCACACAAGTCTTGTTCCTTTAGGATGCCAGGCTAAAAATATAGCCATTTGCATTAATTGCTCAGAAGAATTTCAGCCCTGAACTACAGTGGGAATTGTACCCCCAGTTGCACAGAGCCAAATTTAGCCCTGAAGGCTGAATGAGGCTGAGCTTATCTCTGACCCCCCCTTCTTTCTGTGGATGTCAGACATCACCCTGTCCTCACACAGTTGTTTGTGCTTAATTGAAATGCAACAGTTGAATTTCCTGTTAACTCGTAATCAAACAAAGCACCCTCTCCACTAGCACTGGGTTCCCTGCTTGGCTGACTTTAAATAGATGAGGCTGACCAGATACTGACCATCAGTTCAGCAAAGAAAGAGCTGTTGTATGAGAAAGCCGCATCCCCCCACCAGGGACCCAGGCGGCACGGTGCTGCCATCGCCCATCACAGCCCTGCTATCAGTTTGGGAGAGGTGGGTTTGGAAGACAGGAAACATGGACCTTCACCACGTTGAGAAGACATCATTGTGCAAAAATCCCAGAAGAAATGCTGGTGGGCAGACAAAAATTTGTGACCTATTTACAAGGATTTTAGAATGGGAAAGGCTCAGGGGGAGAAAATACCTTGGATCTCCATGCAGGGACCTGGCAAATCCCCAAGCCTGGTTCCTCCTGAAAAGCTCAGTGTGCTAGTGTTTCCTGCAGGTACTACTTCAGTGTCGACAGCAAGATGTTCTCAGCAGCAGAATAACAGCTGCACAATACAAGCAGCAACTGAATGGTTGAACAGCTCTTTATACAGGCATGGTGTGATAAAAACCTGGTGTTCTTTTGTGCTTCACAAAGCCTCTACTTTGCTGACTCCAAGTTCAAATCTCACGGGCTATTAGGAGAAGGAAGAAGGACAATGCATTAACATGCATGGTAGAAAAGAATGTGCTTTATTCTGGAAAACAAGCCTGCGCTAGGAGCTGTGTTACATCCTAAATACCAAGCCAGAAGCTGCTTTCATGTAATCAGAAGGTATGTATTTTGGCATGCAGGGATCAAGCACTTAGTCACAGTGCAACTCAAGACTGCTCTTTGTGATGAGGTGCAAGTGGAGCATTTTCCCCTCACTAGCTGTGGTCCCCAGCAGGAGCAAAGACAGGAGATATAAAGCTGTCACCAAGGGGTGGTCTTGCAGCTTATTCTTTAAAGGTTGGGAAATGTATGATTTTTCCCAGTTCCCAGTCTTTTCTCCCCAAAGAATAAATCATAGTAAAATAAATGAGAGGTGGGAAATTCCCTTTAGACTGCTCAGTTGAACCCTGTGTTAGCAGGGACAGTTAAGCCACTGCTAACTCATTTGAATTGCGCCCTAGGAACAAGAAGAGAAACAAAACAAAGTATCAGGAGGGGAGCAGGACTGGAGTGGCTGTTCAAAGTGGCAAGCTAGTAGCCAACCAAAATACCAGGTCTCCAAACTTGTTCCTTTTTGGGGGGGGGTTGGGGTGGGGGGTGGGGGTGTGTCCTCAACGTCCTCCTCTTAACATTCAAAAACATTCTTCTCCAGGAGATGGATGCTAGGCAGCCATGCCAAATCAAGACTAATCACTGTATGGGTGGCTCACTGGTAGACACCAGTCCACAGTGCGTTAGCTTGTTTTTGCTACCCTTTCCCAATGTTCTCTTGAGAGTATTTGTGACTTTGCTGAGAGTCCCAGGATTGCACAAGGCCTCTGTTTATTCATCTTCAAATCAGTATCATAATGCAGTACCTGCCTCACATGGAAGTTATGAGGCTCCATTAATTCTTGTAATGCGCTTCAAGATAATCAAATAAAGGATGCTAGGCAAGTGTATGGTAATGTTATTGTTCCCTGGAAATTCCCCCTTTTGCTAGTTGGCACAATTCTCCCTTTTCCCTGCTTAATTTTAATCTCTTTTAGCCCTTGGGCTACACTTTATTGCTCTGTCTCTAAATCGAGGCCAAAAACGCTTTGCAAATAAATTTCCACTAGCAAAGTTGAGTCAGTCTCAGAGTTTTTAGTGTAAACTACGGGAATTAAAACAAGCTATACTGACAGCAACATAAAAATTCATTTCTCTCATCCCTGCTGCAAAAGCTCTTCATAGAGCTCTCTAAAAGATGACAAAGTGTTTCAAGGTCAACAATTGGTTTTGTGCCATATGGGCTGAAGGTTGAATATCCCTGTGAACACTTGCACTGATTTGGGGGGGGATGGGTGGGGGGCAGGTGCAGGGTGCAGTGAGAAAACAGCGTAGCAGAAAAGGAAAGCTTGAATTACATGCTGGCCTTGCTGAAGCAAATTACTAATTAATTGGAATTAGCTTAGTCTAAAAATCCTGAATTTGGTGAAAGTGAAACCAGACAATGCAGTCCTTCCATCAGTCTTACAAAAACCAGGTGTACATTTTGAGAAGAACAACTGCAGAGAGATTTAATTTGAAAGCCATGATGTTCTGAATGAACAAATTATACAAGATGGCATACTAAAATATAGTTGAAATAACTGCTAAAAAGGAGACTGCCATGGTCACAGGAAAGGGTTAATGATTACATACTGAGGAAGATAATCCAACATAACTTTTGTCTGCCAGTACTTAACACATTATGGTCGTTACAGGTACAAACACTGTAGTAATTCTAGCACACTTGCTGCCATCTTACACGCGGATGGGTATCTAGGACAGGAAAAAGCTCTAAGTTCTGTAAGCCTTAAAGAAGATTGATTTATCCACATGGGAATTCTCCTGTGTAGCTGCATCACGCCCTTGTTCGCATGTTTTTTGCTTTCTGTAACCCCCATTACTAAATTAGTTCTCTCTTATTTCACTGGGTTATTTCACTCTGCCAGATTTGATAAAATCCCTTCAATCACAAAAAGAGCGTTCAAAAATACACAGCAGACCCTGTGCTGGTGTACTGCAGAAAGCACTTCTGAAGGCTCAGGGAGTCTGAGGACAACCTCAGCCCTCACGGACATTTGTTCACCGACATGGTGCTCCTTTCAGCAGAATAAAATGGTTGGACTTGATGATCTTAAAGGTCTTTTCCAACCGAAACGATTCTATGATTCTGTGGTTCTATGAAAACAAAGTACTTTAAGCTTCAATATACTGAAAAACATGCATCCCACTGGTTCCAGCAAAGAATACCATGCTAGTAGTAGAGAAAACTGTGCAGGAACTCTTGCTGTTTAAATTCTGCTCTGCAGGAAATTTCCACATTAGGTTCCCACTGAAATAAAAAATTCTTACGTAACTGCCACCAGGTTGATTCATACTCAACAAGGGTAACTGGCTTCAGTGGTGTAGTTCCCGACTTCCTCTGCTGTGAGAGCAAAATAAGGTACGACGTGCTTTTTACTAGAATTCAATGGACAGCTAACCTCCACGGTTCTCAGGAGAAACCGTACATTCTTAGTCTCTGCAGTGCTTCATAACATGCTGTTTTGCTAAGCCATCTTTGGGGGCCTTTCCCCCTGAAATAACAAATAATATAATGCACATTGTCTATTGCCCTCACACTCCAATTTATTTGCTATTTTTCTCTTTGCCTAATGAACTGGAAAGCCTGGTTTACAAATGACTAAGAAGAACACCTAAGTTCAAATATAAAGAATTTTTTTTCAAGAATTGCACCCATGAAGGTCATGGCATTTCCCACATCAAGGAACTTTCAGAATGCCTTAATTTCACTTTTTTTTTTTTTTTTCCTGACAGGTTTTGAACTTCATTCTTTGCTTCTTAAAAGCTTCATTTATCCAGTTACAAGGCTCCCTTCTCAAGACTTTCTGCACTCACATTTGTTGACCCTGCTTGTGATGAATAATCAACATGTTAAAACAAGCTAATAAATCTGAGTTTCCATAAATCTCAGCATTGTGACTAGAGACCTGTTTGAGCCTAAATGCCATTTCTGTTTACTTGAAGATTATAAAAAACCATGCAGATGAAACAAGGAGAAAAGCATATGCCTTCACCTTTTAGGAAAACGTTCTTTCAAAGGCAGTGAAGGTGATGACAGGTTTGAATAAGTGCCAGCTGCAACTGGCGCAACTTTAAAGAGTACCAGAGGGTGTGCTCGTTAATTTTTCTAGCCAGACCTGAGCAACTGTATCTTGGATACACTCCTTGTTAATGTACTGAAACAGCCACCCCCCCACTAGGGATTCCAGCTGGACTGCTTCTGGGATCCACTTGCAAGCTGAACCTGCGGCATGAAAGGTGATCTGACTCTTCCTGTTTTTCTCATCCTCCATCTCTCTTTTCCTTTCAAGAATTTATTTTCGATCAAAGGATTACCTCCATCTCTACTTTCACCTCTGTCCGTCATTAGAATCAACAGAATGAACTGCAAGCCTTAGACACACCAGAGTTAATAAAGAAATGCTTAAATGACTACAGGCTTTCCAAACTGGGAAGCGGTATATACTGCTCTCAGGCACACATGCCCCATGTGTGCACCAGTACTTCTTCTGAATTCTGGCTTTCAGAACAGGAGAGAAAGCAGCCTTGATCCGGAGGCGAGAAAGAAGAGATGGCAGAGATGCACCAGAGGCAGCTCTGACTGCTACCAGTTCAGAGGGCTGAGAGCACAGACCACTCTGAAAGGGAGTAATGAAGGGCACCCCAGCTGTTTCATCCCTGGATAAATCCACACATGTTCAGAACAGTCTGTCAGGAAGCTGGAACAAAATCACAGTTAGTGAAAGCTTTTCCACTGACCTCACAAGAGCAAGTATCTCTCTCTTGCCATGAGGCTCACACTCACTCTGATGCCAACGGGAAAGCACCCGTTCTTCTGTTCAGATGAAGAATAGGGAAGCACCCATTCTTTTAAGATGGAGATGTGTTGTTGGATATTTCTGCCTATTTTGTACATAAAACAAAAGCTTAAAAAGGTACAAGTTTTGCAGCTAATCATGTAGACAGACCTGCAGACGACCAGCTCCTCCGACGCTCACTCCCAAGCACACACTATAGCTAACACTTTCTGTTGCTGCAAGAACAGGCATTATTTAGAATTATTTAATTACCAAAACAGCTCTGCTAGCGATGATTCTGTTCATATTAGCAGGTTATTTCTTGGCCAAAGTATTTTTAATGATACAGAGAAATTTATACAAGTCTTTTCCTTCAATAGAGCACTGAATTTTTCGTTGAGTTAGCAGTAGTTGCTTTTGTCTGTGGAAAACTTAAGAATCAGCTGCAATGGGACTTCCAGCTCAAATCCTGAATCTCATCCACATTTTCTTCACATTTGTGTAAATAACGCTTCATCTCTATGCCAGACTCGCTATTTGCAAAGAAAGTATGTTTATTAATGTAATGTGGGTATCAGCAAATACAAAGCTGTCTGCTTCTCAGGGACCTCCTAAATCTCAGATCACTCAGGTCTTCCTCAATGACCAGTGGTACAATGCATCAAAGAGCCTGAAGATCAAACCTCCTGAGACGGTGTCACGTACTGGAAGACAAGGGCAAACAAACAAGAGGTAAAGAGTCATAAACTAAGCAAAAGAAAGAATACAGAGGAACAGGCACCATTGCAATCAAGATGTAGAGAGGAAGGCAGCTGCAATTACAGAGAAGAAAGGAGAAAGGCTTGAAATACGAATCCTTCAGAGGAAGAAAGGATTTGGTTGAACTGCAGTAAAGATTAGGGACCTTGTTGATACTGGGATCCTGAGGAAAGTCAAGACAATTGAAGAAAGATGTGAATTTAAAGTTAATTCTTAAAACATACTAATCTTCCAAAGCATGCACAGTTAAGCTGAAGTAAGGCCACTTCAGAGTAAGATCACTCATACAGGGATCAACACACTTTAATTAAAGCATAGTTGTAGATAATGAGTCTTACCTATCTATGTCCTGGAGAATAAGGCCATGGTGACATACAGAAAAGAAGATAGGAGCAGATAAAAGACACAGAGAAGAGACATGAAAAACTTTGGTTGGCAAAAAAATGGTAAGACTTTATCCTAGCTGACCAGATTTTTGACATCCTCATCTCTACTCAGTTTCTCTAAAACCCTTATATGTAGGAGTAATATTTGGCATTGCCAAACTCCAGTTTATTCTGCAGGTTCAGCAAGAGATTACATCCTAGAAGGTTCCTGTAGATGTTGTGAAGATCACATCGCCTGCTGTGGCTAATTGGCTGGATATCCTGTGCATTACTACAGGAAATAATGAAAGCAGCGAAGGCATTTCAAGTAAGAGCACAGGATATTTCACCTCCCTTGTTCCTGTTATTTAAAAATTTAGCTGAGGCAGTAAGACTGCAGGACTTTGACACGCATCGGACTGTTCCTTCACACATGAACTCACTTCCCACCTCAATCCTGCCAGCAGCAGTTTGCAAGTTCCCCTAACTCCTTTCCAGCTACCCATATGACATCTGCACACACAAGGTGTTTGTTTCCCTTGCTCCTTTCAGACAAAGGCTTTTTGAGAAGTTTTTCGACTATGAACTGCAAGAGCTCACTGAGCAAATAAAATAAAAGTACCTTGCTCAAGTAACTGTTGCTGAATTCTCTGATAAGGATAAAGCTAGTACAAACAACTGCCTCACCTGGGGTAGCTCTTCCCACCGTTTCCAGCCAGTCACGTCTGCAGTCTCCGTTTACCCTGATGGAAGACGGCTCCAGCCCTATCAATGGAGAATTCGGTCCTGTGGAGTGCAGGTGTTGCACTCCATAAGGCATGCAAACACGCTGAGGTCTACTGTAATTAGTTTTCAGATTAAGTCTGGCAGTTTAGTGTGTTTTAAGTGCAACAAGTAACAAACATAAAAAACGTGCTCCAAAATTAAAGGGAGTTGAAAAAAACCCCGAAGTTAAGAAATATTTCCTTATCCCTTCTTGTTTCATGATAAAGAACTATTTCTGCTTTTGAACTGCAAGCATGAACAGCACTTCTTTTGGCCAGCTCATAGGAGAAGTTTTTTCGGTTCAGACCCTTTCAGCCTGTCAATCCAGGCTCTGGGGGCAAACTGGACACTGACCTCTGCAGCTGAGCTGCAATGAGACTTTTTCAGAAAGGGAGCTGTCTGATGTTGGCACAGAGCTGCCAGGTTGTCCTTAACTATTGCTTCCCAAACCACCACTGTATGGGAAATAAGGAAGGGAAAGAAGCCGTGAACAATGCGTCTTTACATCCTACTGATTTCCAGGAATAGTACAGCCTGCCCCTGGCTGTGACATGGTTTTCACACACCTCTCCCCAGCACATCCCCGAGCCAGGCTTTCATAACCAAGGGCTGCTGGAAAGGCTCATCATGCCACGTGCAGGATTCCCGCAGGTTTCTGCCACTCTCGGGGATCTTACAAGCTATTAAGGGCAATGGGAACTTTCTTCTATAGAGTCTGCAGTCAGGGTCTGTAGCTTCCCCCCCTCCTTTCAAACTCTGAAAATTACAGTATTGTAACTTCTCTAAAGCAGGGAGTTTCAAAGAGCTGCAAATTAGCTATGTGAGACTGGGCTGAATAATACCTTCTGACCACTGTGAATTCCAGTAGGAAATTCATTCCCACTAACTGACTTTATTTCAAAAGAGTTCATACACTACAATGGTTGGCTGCAAATATGATTTCTACATGAACTGAAGAAGTAGGTTTTTTTCATGACAAGTAATTATCAAATATTTGGTCTTTCTGTAAGGAAGAGAGATACCACTTAGCATCAATTTAACATACCTACTTTACCTGGAGGCTATATCCTATTTTTGAAAGCAGGTGCAAAATCTTAATATCCCTAACATCCATAAGCCTAACATCCATAAGCACAAATGATTCATTTATGAACATCAACAGAAAATACTTCTGTTACAGTTTTTATACTCCTTTTTACTTTCTATACAGAAATACTCAAGCAGATGAGTTCATTTCCTGGAATATTCCATAGGAACAGTATTACTTTGTGCGAGCTTCATATATATTTGGTAAGGTGAAACAACAGTGAATCTGTATCAAACAAGGCAGTTTATTACAAGACCCTGAAAATCAGAGTTTATTCACCCTGGCGGAGCCCTGTGCTGACAAAGCCATAGGGCTTCTGCATAAAATCACCAAGTGCCAATTGGTAAACCTCTGCACACTGAGCCATGATGATGCTCCTCCTGTTTCTACACTCCAGTGCCTATGTACAGGGGGTTAAAAATGCTGTTCCTTGTCAGTTTGCTCTAAGAGCACCTAGCTGGTGCAGGCACAGAGCTGCTGCAAATCCATTCACCAGACAGCGAATGTACTTGCAGCAAATTTACTGGACCAATTCCCAGCTCTTTAGCAGATTTTTTTAATAGGGTCATTGCTAGATGTGCTGGTGACTGTGGAACTACCCTCAGCCTATTCAGAGAGATCTTCACTTTCTGTATTTTTTTTCTCGGTCAGCCCTGACTCAATAGCTTTGGTTTCTACTTTCAAATACAATAGGGTCGACAATCAGATACAAGTTCTGAAAACTGTTCTTTTTTTTAAAAAAAAAAAAAAGCTTCACTGCAGATGATACTTCTTTTCCCAGTGACAGTCTGATTGCTGATCACAGCCCAGATTTCTTGTATAAAGTTCCAGAATCAAACTGCAATGTCACTGCTCTTCATACTCTTCACGTGTTGTAGAAAATTATTTCCCAAGAGTCGTGCTCTTCCCAATTTCCCTCTTCTGCTGTCCTAGCACTCCTGAATTTTTAAAGTTATTCTTAGTTTCCTCTCAGAAATACACACTTGCTGTCTAAAAGACCCACAGAACTTGAGATACTTTTTCTTTTTCTATTTTGCATTTAAATATGCAAAGCAGATGCAGATACCTGCTTGCATTTTTCAACCACCTGCTTTAATAACTACGGGACGGACTCTACACTGACCTTGCTTTCCAGTCCCATAGTCTATGAATAGAGCTGTTTAAAACATGACTTAAATCCAATGACTGATTTGCAAGAAACCCATCACTAAGCAGGCCTGGAGTCTGAAGGCAGACCATTAGTTTCATACGCTGCCTGCTCATGGGCAATGTCTCCTCCTTTACTCTGACATACCTGATAATGAATGAACAGTAACACCAAAGTTTATAAACTCTTCATTTCTTTATTCATCAAGTCATCTTTTGTGTTAAGTGGCAGCTGACAAAAAAAATGTACACCTTTCTGCAGATAACTTAACAATCACCAGAAGATCACTTGCCAGCTAATGCAATGCATATTTATATCTTTAAAGAAAAGTTTCCCTGTGCACCAGTGTTGCTAGCTCCTACAATTTTTATCACATGGCTATATAACACTGGGTATTTTCTTTGATGCTCCAGCTTCTGAAATCACGGTATTAAATTAATTTCCAGCAGTAAGAGAACTCTTTGGTCCCTCAGTATGCATTGCAAGCTTCTCTATTTCATCATTTTGAAGACCTGATCAGTGGAGCTTGGTCACGCTGTGTCTCTTCCTATTTCCAGAGACTCCAGAAAAACACCGCTCTCCTATGAGTCTTACGAAAGACTCAGTGACATATTTTATCGCCACTTGTCAGACCCAGGTTAAGGAATTCAAACCACTGGTACACAAAACAAGCTTTCTGAGCACCACTTCTTGCAGACAGAAGTGAGATTGTTCTGGCCCTTGGGTAGAGCTCAGCCCAACCCAGGCAGACCCAGGCAAAGTCTGGGTTGGGATGGCTGCACCAGGTGGGGTGATTCTAACTGATGCCAATGGTCCGCGGGAATTTTGCTTCAAGAGAAGTTGCAGGATCTAGTCAAAGAAAAGACCTGCACTGCCTATTCTTGCAAGTGAAAAGTACAGATCTGTGGCCTGCCCTTCGAAAGCATGCTGCACCTTCCAGTGCCACCGACTGCACCGGGAAGTCTTGAATATTCAGCAGTTCTGAAAGTCATGACATCTCCCTTAAGCCTCCACAAATGCAAACAAAGCTGAACCCTAAGAGCAAACACCTGGAGAAAATAAAACATTAAAATCTCTTTATTTGTAAGAGAGGGAAAATTCAAATGCATCTCCAGTAGAACACTCCCTTTAGCATTAACCTTTATTATTAAGCAAGATAATAAAACTGATCACTTCTTAGTATTTCCACTAAAAATACAGAGCAGGTGATAACGTTACACATCTTCATGTCCCCATATAGAAAATAATACTTTTTTTTCTGTTTTGAAAAAACTAGACAATGTATTTAGTGGTTAGCACCAAGCCATGATTACTGAAGGGATCAGAATGAAAGTAACTCTACCTATGGTGCTTTCCTGGCCAGTCCAACTCTCCCTTGCAAAGCCTGTAAGTAGGTCTCTGATAATTAACTCACATTCCTCTTCTACATAAACATACAAAGAAAAATTATTTAGCTGTATTTCCATGTTACTTTACAATGTCTAGATCAGTTCTCATACATTAAGTATTAATCTGAGTATTAATGACCTACCAAGAAATAGAGATCATCCCATATAACATACATCTATCCTTCAACACCTTTCACCATGAATTTTAATGTCTGCAGATTTTCATAATATCTCGTAATACAATCTGTTCCTAATGCCAACTCCTGATCCTGCAACATTCTTATACAGAAGACATAAACGTAAGCAGCACTTGTTTCCATTTAATGAGCGCGGCTGAAATGAGCGTCTAGCCTGATGGTCGCCACACATTCAACAACTCTTAACCAGGACTGCCAAAAGTTACAAAGAGATCTAGTCTCTCAGGTATTACTTGATACCAGTAGACCTGCAGGCCTTTAATTCTTCGGCTTGAAATTAGCACTCTGAAGTAACTGTGGGAAGTCATGAATCATTCTGCTATATGGGAAGTTCGTGAAAATTACCAGGACACCAAGGTGGCATATGATTATTTCAGCTTGTCCCTTATTATTTTGTTGACTTGACCCCAGCAAAGAGCTGGAGTTGCAACATTTTTTTTTGTTCAATCTGCATACAAAGCTTCACCGGTAACTCTTTCGATGAACAGCAGACCAAGGCACATGTCTGAAACTCTCCACACCATCAGAACACTGGAATGGACGTACTGGCCATTAGGACCAGAAGTGCACCTACCCTGGCATCCTGTCTTTAGCAACAATCATGAACAGACCTCAAGAGGAGAGCCATGAACGGAAGCATTACTGAATGCTTGTAGCATTTCATGTATTTAAACTGTCTTATGGCGTCGTACCATTTTTCACATTTTTTTGTGAATATTCAACTTCAGTGCTTTAGCTACCTAGCATCTATCTATAGAGGTGGACAGAGAGGGGAAGGATGGAAAAAACAGCACCTAATTAAAAATTGTAAACCTTGGAATGACACAGTCTAGTTTTTTTTCAGGCTTTTTTTAATGCTTTACATTCTGATACCTATGTAAGTCACACAACTAGGAGGCAGGTAGCGTGTTTTTCCTTGGAGGTATGGAAATCTCCTGCTCTGCATACTGCAGAGCACTGATCCTTGATCGGGAGCAGTGAGTGAGCAGATACAAATCACCTAGGGGTCCAGCCATCTGCCTCTCAACCTACCAGATCAGAGGATCTCAGCTTTAAACCTATTTGCTACCTCAGCAAAAAACTGTGTTTTACCCTTGGCAAATGTACTTCTAGATAGGATATTCTTCATTTGCTAGGTAAAAAGGCAACCTTCCTATCCTGGGCTGGGTTGGGGTTTTTGGGGGGCTTTTTCCCCCTTTAATAAAATGGCAGCTGCCTGAAGCTGTTCAAGAAGGCTGAAATGGTTGAAGTAATCTTGAGGGAGAATTAGGAAGCAAAGTGCAAGCAAGGTGGTCAAAAGTATGTAATAGATGCTATTTAACCTCTGACTGTCATTCGTCATGGATGTCACTGAACATGTGTGGCGTATACAAAAACATTAACAAATTTCAAGAGGACTTTCCCACATGGCTTTTTTTGCTTCTAAATTATAAGTTTGGTCTAGGTTAAGATTTACCTTTCTAAAATTATATTGCATTATATGGCTTAGAAGGAACAAAACAATATTTTACAAACTTTATTTCAATGTTGATGAAGCATAATACAAACTCAGCAATTGCTTACCAAATCTCTTCCCTCAAGACCACCCTGAAACTCTATAAAGAAGTCAAAAAGGCCACACTGAGAATAAATATCAAAGACACTGCCAACTTCGTCTTCCTATTTAATTAGCAGACAAGCTCACTAGCAGAGCCGTATAGGAGACTACGCCTGCAGCCCTTGCTCACATCAAGGATTGCAGAGAAGTAGGTTGCCGTCACACGTGCAGAAAGCTGCCCAGCGCTGGCAGCAACAGCGGTGTATGGCACAACCGGGGACAGGGAAGCCTGTTCTCCTAACAACGGCGAAACTCTGCCGCACACTGTGCCATAAAGTGAAATTTGGCATCTCTGGGGGGGGGAAGCCAAAGCACAGAGCACGACTGGCAGAGCACATCCGTCTTCCATTAACCGAGTGTATTCTCTGCACGAGGGAGGAGCGGGTGGGAAAGACAACCCGCACCCTCAGCATCAGAGCACCGTGAGTGAACCAACACAGGCGTGGGTGGTAAACAAACACTGCCGGCAGAAAACCCATGCGATATACGTGTGCATGGGAGGGGGCGAGTGCTGGCGTCAAGTCCGCGTGGGCTGAGGGGGGGTAATTCAGAATGCAGCCACGGCAGCCCACTTTTGGGTTCAAACAGCCTGTCGCTGAGCAGCACTGCTTATAACCTCGTTACATTTTTGTGCTCGTTCAGCACACAACAACTAATACTCACCAAGTGCTCCAGGAACTGAAAAGAGTGTTTGAACTAAAGGCGGCTCATCGCAGCCTCTCCAAGCAGGACCGTGTCCATCTGATATAGCTGGGATGTTGTCAAGCACATTTTAGCTTAAAGTACAAATGAAATCTTAATTTACAGTAATTTGTATATTTCTTGGGGGTCTTGAAGAATCACAGCTGTTACTAATCAAATTTATTTAAGAGCGTAACGTGAAACGGCATGTTTGCAAAAGTTCATAATCACAGCGGAATTAAATCATTTCTACCGAGTATTTATTTGAAAAGTTCTATACACAAACTTTGAATATGGCAGAGAGTATTTCCCTAGCAGTTTAGGGTTGATTTCATTCCTCCAAACCGCTATAACAATCCTGCTCACTTGCAGCAGGGTTCTTTATTTACACTCAGTTTTAGTTTTAAGACCTGTGACAAACACCAGATTGCTCACGTTCCACCACGATGCAGGCAGAGCCACCGCACATACTGCCCTCCCTGCCTCCTGGTGCTACCCGGCCAGCGGGCCAGCATGCCATGCTCCGGGCTTGCTCTGCAGCAGCTGGCTTGGCAGGTTTTTCCTCTGTAGAAATCCATGTCCGGAGTTGGAAAAGGGGCTTTGAACTTCACAGGCCTCCTGGCACATCAGCACTCACAGCCACAGTGTGACAATCACACCTGAAAATTATGATTCTCGTGCCAATGTTATTCCTTCGCTACTACAAAGACCGACCCTACACTTGCTGTCCACACAAAGACAAGTCCTGCTCATCTCATCAAGAGTTTTGGGTCCAGAGGAGATCTGGGGTCCTCCTGCCTCCAGAGCCACCAGCCTCTCCCTTTCCCTTCCCCACCCACAAACCCCTATCCCCAAAAACACAGGCTGCCCTTTTTTAAAACAGGTGTAATATATAAAAATCTAACTTTTATGGATTTTAACCTCTGTGTTGAGCTAGGCTTATGCTTCCCCACTGAGGCTACTGACAAATTTTCCTAAACAGTGCCAGGTGGAGGGATTTTTTTTTTTTTTTTTTTTGAAAGGAAGTTTTACTAGTTCAGTGGAAACTGGCCAAAAGCCATGAACTTGTTTCAGACAGCTGACCAGCCAGCTGCAAAGGGTAATGCCAATGCCCTTCCCTCGTAGCTGCAAACACGTCAACTCGCTGTTGGCCTGGCAGCAAGAGCATCATACAGCCCATGAGCAGCTTCCCTCAGAATGCACATATTGTAAAGCTTCCTTCCACCTCTTCGCCCGAGATTTATTACAACAAAATTGCTTACTGTACTTCTTTTCTGTCCCTCTTCTCTCTCCATGGCTATGTGTCAATCTTTCTTCCCCACAGAAGGAAAAAAAACCACCCCGCCTTTCCAAGCCAATCACTTGAGATGCTCAGCAATGATGGAAACTCTTCTTTTCTCTACCAATAGCTTGTGAGAAAAGTCAAAGGAGTCTCGTGAGATTTCCCAGGGGCAAGGAGGAGGGTGTGGGGACAGAGGAGAGTCCCATCTGGGCTTTTTTCGTCCCCCACCTACCAAATTCTGTAGGAAGGGTAAAGAAATCAGGCAGAGAGACAAACGATGTCACTTGCATCTCTCCTGTGCCATCTGTTTTTTCCACTCCAAGCTTCCCATGTACTTTAGACAGTGACAGCTCATCAGAAAGGCATCGTCCCACGGCATACTGCTGGTTTGTAAGGTAGCGAGAGCAATGAAATCTGGCACTTTCATCCTGCCCTCCCCTCCTATGCCCCAGCGCTTTGGATATCCCTCTGTACCAGTATGGATATGTACCTACAGCTTTTCCCTTAATCCCTCTGTGTCTAGAAACCTTCCACCCCTCATCCTCAACCTTACAGCTACTTTCCTTGCTCCCTACAACCATTTTTTCCTTAACAGTCGCTCTACATATCTCTGTGTGTCGCACCGCATGTGGGGTAGTTGGGATCCAGCAAGAGCAATATGGTACCACAGCTGTATCTGCTCATAATTTCAAGGTTTATGGGTTTCTTGTTGACTTACTTGGTCATGATGTTATCTTTTCGAAGATAATGTTTTTGAGAGATTGCACAGCCCAAAAGCGCTGATATGCCTCAATAAATTTTACTTCAACTTTATTAAATGGGGAGCACCTATCAAAACCATCTTTCTCTTCATTAAAATATTTGGAGTGAAGCTTCAGTCACCAAAATGCGGTCAAGGTAAATTGATACCTCAACCCGGACCATCTTAGTGGTTTTGCTACAGAAAAGAAAGATTAAAAAATCTGCAAATTATTCATAGCTTTCTTGCAATCTCTCTCACAAGCTCACAGAGCAGGCATTAACCTGACATACAAACTTTTCCAAATATTATTAACACTTCAAAGACACCACAAATATTGAAGTAGATAAATTCACTATTACTTATTCTCCTCCAATGTATCCTTCAGCAGG
>NW_009258966.1:2000071-2013258 GCF_000687185.1 Egretta garzetta | reverse complement strand
TTCCCATCTTGCCTGCTGAGTTAATGCTGAAAATATGCATTAGGTATGAAGTACTCTGTTCAAGAAGAGGGTTTCATTTAAACTGATAAAAAGTAAGGATTTTTCCTGCGGTTAAGGGAGACATCTTGTCCTTCTTTTTCCATTGAGTCTTGCAAGTTCCAGAAAAATGCTTAATCTTTTTATATCTCACACTGTAACATAAAGTTGCAATGGAGTTTAAAGCAGAGAATGACAGCAGCGACTTTAAGACGTTGTAGTGTTTTCTAGGCCAAAGACATGGCCAAAGACAGTGTCCCTGTTTCATACCTGTTGATGTCAATGGAAACACTCCATACGTTCCTAGGAGATCACAGGTTCCATCACAAGACTGCAACATAATATTTTATGGAGTATCCCGCCTATGTCTTAACAGATAATCTGTCTAGTTAGTATGAACCGCCTTGCCACCCAGCAGCACCTCTGTGTCATCCTAACTGGTTTCACCACAGAGTTGCAGAAACCACCTTTCCTTGTCTGAATTGGCGAGACCTGAACTGTAGCTGGCAGCGTGTCTATGGAGCCAGGGCTGCCGAGACACCGCTCTCAGCAGGATGACTTGGTGCTGCAACACATTCCCCATTGCTTCGCACCTTATGCTGGTCTCACTGAAAATCCAATGCCCTTACAACCTCCCTATTTTCCAGGCTATGCAGTGAAGCATTGAGACGAGCTTGGGACAGATGCCTACAGAGCCTGTGGTTTGTACTGATAAGAACTGGAGGCTTCCAGTCTTAACTTGTCGAAACCTGAAGCCGCTACCTCGCACAAAGTAGAAATCTAAATAAACAAATGCCCGATCTGAAAAGTCTGGTTTTTATCAGCAGGTAACAGGCATGAGCGAAACAATCGGGCAACAGCTTTATTTGCAGGTGAATTTCCTTGCATCACCAATGCATTTCCAGTGCATCATCTCCACGACGTACCCAGGAAGAGAAAGCTTGGAGTCTTTCATAATTATTTTGGCACATCTGATTTATGCATTTGAGTTGTTTCTGCTCTAAGTCCCTACACATTTTAGGCAAGACACATTTTAAACACACAAAACGCACTATTTTTTTTTTTTTTTAAAAGTGAGACGTGATCAGAAGAACTGAGTGCTTTCTTTGTGAACACATCAGTTTTTTTCTACACACAATACCAGCTGCTTGACACCAGCTTTCTACCCAAGGCTTTGCCTAAAACCACCTGCAGGCTTGCAGATCTAAGGCTGAGGTGTGGGCCAAGCAGAGGGCAAAGGTGTGAACTGCAGTCAGAAGCAAGCATCTGTCCATACAGCAGTTTCAGGGTGCAAATACAAACATGCCACCTTTTCAGAAAGGTGCTCCCCAGACAGGAGTCCACTGTAGCCCAGCAAAACAGATTCAGGGAGATGCAAATTTAAAGCCCTGAAGAGGCCCAAAGTCAGCATGTGAGCACAGGCATCTTGATCAGCCAGCTGTGCCCTTCTGCTGTCTTCTCAGCCTGTGTGGATCTCACGAGATCAGCAGGAGCGGGAGCAGAATTACTCCAAAACATATAAAACACTCTCAGTGGGTACCTTGCTTTGAAATAAAACAAACAAACAAACAAACAAAACCAAAAGATGCTAACCCTGTGAAGTCGTTTTTGTTAAGACGTGAGCACTTTGGCTTGAGCCCTTAATGCAAAAGTAACTTCTGGATGGCTAAAAGAGCCATTTCCAGAATCTGCATTTTACCTGTTCCGGATCCATAATATGACTATTGTCAAGAAAATGAAGGCTGAAAGATGCTGTGTCTCAAGCAAGACACAAACGAAATTGTTTAAAATAAGCACTGAGTTCACATGGGACTGACCTGAGGCAAAATCTGAATCCAAATGCACACTATTTCTCAAGAAGTCAAAAAAAATCGATTGGAAAATGGAAAATTAAAATGGCCTTAGATTTGTGGGTCAACCTCATTTCTAGCTGATTTCTAAGTAATTTTTTAAATGAAGAATTACTTGAATTACTATTTCTTTATTCTTCTAAACACTGGGACAACATGCAGCTGCTGCAGTCTGTTTTTCTGCATCTTGCTAAAACCTTATATAATTCTAAATTCTGGACGTTCTGTAAACATAAGAGAGTATTCCAATACTATTTTGAGCTACAGAACATATAGTTCATACGAGTAAGGGGAAGTGCTAGAACTACTGCCAGAAACTATTTAATAGCTTGAAGCAACTTCTACCCTCTTGTTTGAACAGGAGAAAAAAAAATATTGTTGAAAGGACATGGTATCTCTTTCTATCTTCTCTTCTCTCTAAAATATCCAACTAATTTGCCTTAACTGAATCTGTTCTTTTAGCCTTCCTTCCCTGTGATTATTAAAGAACTAAGTGGTAAGAGAACAGGAGCTCAAGATACACCAAGTGAATGTTAACCTGGGACACCGTTTTGCTAATATTCACAGCCAGTTTCTGCTCAGTGCAAATTGTATTATTTTGTGTTCAACTGGTTGCACTTGTGTAGTTTGGTTGTCTTATCTATCCTGTAGGGCTGAGCAAAACGGTGCAACCACTGAAACTAAACATGAATTTATTTTCTGTAAAAGCAGGGCTGAGACATGAAAGCTGTGAAAGAATCTTGTTAGCAATTCCCTGTGTAGGCAGCATGTCTCACTTTAATCATATGCATTACGGCCTTTACCCATCGCTGCGAATTCACTCCTGCTTTTCTGCACATCAGCTTGGCTAACCCACTTTCTAATGTCTCTGTCTCTGCATAAGAAAGCTGAAAACTATATTGCTTCTTACATGGCAAACAGCAAGACAACACACGCGCAGAGAATCAGGGCCTTTGAAGAGCATGGCTCGTGTCCATCATTTCCTGTTTTTGTTCCATGTTTTTCACTACCGCAGTTATCATCTGGACGCCTGAAGTGTCTGCACTGAAATTCTGAAACACAAGAGGGCAGGCTGCATGCAAAGGAAAAAGCAGAGTGCATTTTCCCACCAGGTTTCGCAGTGTAAATAGCCCGGCTGAACAGGCCATTGGAAAACTCTGTGTTTCAGCCGTGTTTCTCACTTTCAGCATAAAAATACGTGACCACGCTCCTCTGCTGTTTCCCTGGACAGTGTACTGCTTGTTATAGCTGTACCTCTGTGGTCAGAAACCGTGTCAAAAGGTGAAAGGTCCTTTTCTGCTGAAATCTGTAGCCATTTCTGAGGCTGCCACGTAACAGCAAGAGAAGTTACTTGCCCCGTTCCAGGCTTCAACATGCAATGTCAGGAAAATGCAATGGATTCTCTCCCAGTAAATTCCATCCATTGAAACCTTTAAGGCCCTCCCCCCATAAATGTATTTCGGTAAATGTGTTGTGCTCATTCTTACACAA
Source organism: Egretta garzetta (assembly GCF_000687185.1). Taxonomy (NCBI): domain Eukaryota; kingdom Metazoa; phylum Chordata; class Aves; order Pelecaniformes; family Ardeidae; genus Egretta; species Egretta garzetta. The sequence continues at coordinate 2,009,881 of NW_009258966.1, read as the reverse complement.
CCCTGTTTTTTAAGTGCGGGTAGTTGTTAGAGCAGGCTGTCATATGATGGTTGTCTGGAAGTGGGCAGCGCAGCTGCGAAGTAGCACTCCAGCCCCCCTACTGACACGTTCTCTGCTGGTTTACTGTCAAAAAATTTCCAGTACTAGACTCTTTGAAGCTAAAATATCAATTCAATGTACAGATGCCATCACAGTGCAATGCCTTCTTGATGCTTTTGGTATTCGTTTGCTCATGAGTTAGTTTCCGCCAAAAATTTTGTATTTCAGTAATTAACGATTCCTACTGAAGTCAGCAAGACTTACCTCACTGATATGAATGAGTCCGAGGTTAGCTTTTCTAGACAAATCCCATGCCCGGTGAAATAAATACGTACATGCAATCTGAAGTAAAACTGGGCCCTCACTTTTCTGTTTGATGTTAACAAGATCAAAAGTTAGATCCTGCTAACCCGTGCTTTTGTGCCTCAGCCCAGCTCCTCTGCACTTCTCTACCTGAACAACGAAACTCGTTCTGATGACATATTCCTGTATGCTAAGGCAGCTTGTTTGCATAGAGGTTTACAGATGGGAATCCCAATAGCTGTATCTTGGGAGCCTGGCACAAAGGCGGAGGTCAGGATTAGTCCTAAAAAACCAGTGGTGTAAGCATCTGTGTAGGAGTTCCAGGTTTTGAAAAGTTCTTTTAAGTTCTTTGACTGTGACAACAATGAATTCTTTCATCAGTTTCAAACTAAAACAGATTACTGACAATTTATGGAAAAAAAAAAAAAAAGAGTCTAAAGAACTGATTTGCTGTTCAGGGTAAATCGATGCAAGCATTCCTACAGACCTCTTCTCCAACATTAGCAGTCATTATACAGTCTACACTTTCCACCCTTCTGCAGCACATCACCAGCACTTAGTTGCACCAACATTTACCAGAAAGGGCCTGGCTGAATTGCCTCTCTGACATAAACAACACTTGAGTTGGGTGCTACTTGGGGTTTTCTGCAAATGATGTTACCTCAAGGATTTCAGCTACACGAGAGAGCTTATGACATAAACACAGAAAAACACAAAAACAGTTGGTCAAAAATGTAAAGGGTGCACCAAAAAGAATCTCCTTGTCAGAGAACTTACCCTGTGCCATACTTTGCCTTTTATTTTAAAAGTTTTTTGCTGATCGGTACTTTAACACACATATGTAGTACTCTAAGAAAAACATTCTGACAAATCAAAACTGCATTATTCTTGCAGTCAGCCAGTCAGTCACCAGCCTTCATCTCACACCTTCAGGCTATTAGCTCCAGGTTGGCTAAATTTGCCTTTTGGACTATACATGCTGTTGAATAAGAACATGATCTTTTTTTTTTTTTTTTTTTTTTTTTTTAATCTTGGGAAAGGAAGTGTTCTGGCAGTGTCTCTAGCTCTTATGCTTACAACAGGATAAAGCAAAAAAGACGACACCACCCTACAACATACACGTCTCGTGACGGAATTAATCAGTATATCTGAACATGCTGAACTTCCCTACAACAGAATTAAAAGGAAACACCTTGCAGATAATAATGAAAAAGTGTAGTGGCTCATGCAAAAATCTTTCCTCTTCCCACAACAGCTCTTTAAGGATCCAGTTCTTGATTTCTTTTTAAAGAAAAAGAAATTCCTATACAAATTCAAGAATAATTTTACCAGGTAAGAAAAAAAGCATCCCGAATAATCACTAGAAAAATGTTTGTGTTATTACTTCTTCACAAAACCTGAAAAGACTCTTCTCCTTAATTCCTTTCCCAGAACAAAAAAAAAAATCTGCACATTGCATTTTTATGAAATAAAGTTTTACTGCACAGATACAGTTCCTAAAAAATATGTTGCATAATCACTTTCCTATAACAGACTACAGCAAATTTACAAAATCAATTTAATTGTGGCCATTTCTGATTAACACGGTTAGGATCAGTAAGTTGTAACTGCAGAAGCTGTGCATTTGTAATTAATAAGTACAAATTGTTCATAAGTGGAATGGGTTGAACACTATTAGAAGTTAATACACATAGCACCAAATTCTGTTCATACAGAAAACTAAATTCAGAAGTGGATTTAATACATGGTGGCCTTTATTGCATTAGAGAGCTATGATGAAGAGTGAGTACTATAAAGACTATGACCTGAGGTTCAAGATTGCAGTTAAACAGCCGGTGATCCTTCCTATATAATAAAAAAGGCATTTTGAATCAAATACCAGGCTGCATTTAGCCATCCTCATGGAGTGAAGTACTATTAAAGGAAGATAATCCCATGGGACTCAACCTCTACTCTGCCATCAGGCAGCAGACACTGGGCTGTAACCTGCCTGTGGGGCAGGTGGCAGAAAAGCAGCTCCAGACGGCATCTTTTTCCTCCCATCCCATTCCATCTTTTTCCTTGCCCTGGTGTTTTGAGACGGGATGCCGTGGCATCCTCTTGGCCCATGCCGATTTCCCAAGCAGACTCAGGTGCAGGGGCCAGGGCTCGGCTGCCCTCCCATCACTCCTCCCCATCCACCTGCACCAAAGGACCAGCAGGCAGGGGGGCATGCCGCCCACCAGCGGGGACCGGCTGCGGGCACTGGGAAGGTCTGCGGCTGAAGTGGGGACAACTTCCCTCTCTCTCAGGTCCCTTTGCGAGCATGCAGCCCAAGCCAAGTTTTAACCTTCTGGGAACATTCAGGCAGCAAGATGCTATTCAACACGTGCAAGATTTGCAAAGCAAACTCCGCAACGCTGCTTTAAGGACGCAAATATAACAATTGCTTTTAACAGTTTCTTCCCTTGATGAGATTAGTACATGCGATGCTAAAATTCAGCTGCTTGGCGATGCAGAAGAACTCTTTCAACCAACCATAAACAAACTGAAAGAACTACATTGACTAATAAATGGAGTAAGGGCTTGTGGTGGAGGTGTTCAGTAGGAACTCATCTGTACTCTCCAACAGGAACAAGACTGGGCTATGCTGACTATACAAAGTGAGTTATCGCTCACTTCTCTGTGTCTTAGAAGTAAAAAATAAATAATAAGCAATAAAAATCATTAATTAATGTTAAAGAAAGTACAAATTTACCTTACAGACCTGCTTAAATTAATTTCTATATAGAGCGATTTTATGCCTAACCTGAAACTAAGTGGAGTACAGTAAATTCTGAGGAGAAAAACACAACTGAATTTGTACCTCTACAGCTTTTGACCTAAGAAATTTTTCCACCGTTAACAATTTTCTTATGCAATCACCAGCTCCCTTATTCCAAAGGGAACTACAAAATGACCAGGGCAAATTATTTTTTTTCTACCAGACTGTCAGTCTGCTAGATACGTGTACACTGTGAGTGTAACAGGAAAGGCTGGGATTAATTTCATGTAAAATATGAATACACAACAGAGTATGCAAAAGCCAGACTATAAAATGAAACTTCCATACTATCGAGAGTATAAAATTACAAATACAGATTTTCTGTGCATCTACCAGCAAACAAAGCTTGGACTTTAATTTGTTTAGCTGGTAAGGGTCCTGAAGGGGGATTACAAATAACAGGCACGTGTTCTCAATCTGCTTGTTGATCTCACTTGAAAAATTGACAAGACTGGGTAGTAAAGTCCCAAGCTGAAGCTTTAAAACTCATCTTTGAATGCAAGCTAACCATCTGAAAGTAAAAAAGTCGCTAATTTTCCAGATTAGTTCCAATTAAGCTGAATTCTTTAATCTAAACTGCACAGCTTTTAACATGATCCTTTGCTTGATGTGAATATTCAAGGCTTTTTTTTTTTTGTGAGCAGAAGATACGTATCAAGCTTATCTGTGCAAGAACCAAATTGCTTTATTAGAACTAGAGTGAAATCACTTAATTCTGGAGACACTGTAATGTAAAGTGCAAAAGAAATGGGATTTAAATATCTGCTAAAACATGTATCTTACTCCTGCTCACACAGAAGTGATGAAATCTTTTCTCAATGGGAAAGGAAAAAGGAGACCGTGATTTGCTTGGTGGAAGATGTTTTTGCGTTATTTTATATTAAGCATAACTGTCAAAACAATTAATATTCAGCACTACATTGACAAGTCAGTCTTCCAGCTACTTTCCTGTTAGACCTATTTACTGCGTTACCATTTTTCTCATTTGTCAAAAAAGATATTTCTGACTACTCAGCTCCGCATTTCTGAAAGTATGCATGTTTTAATGCTGAATTTGTGAACTGATATTGAAACATTATTAAAAAAAAATAGTGCCAATGCTAACACAGTGCTGAAACAGCACTGGTTCTGTCTGAAAAAAAAAGTTTACTTCCCCTTTTCTACTTTGTAATTCAAGCTGCTCCGCAGCTAACAAAAGGGTACTTATTGTCATTTTATTAAATTTAAGGTAACAATAAACATTAACTCAGTCTCAAACATGATGTCATGCTTTATGTAGCTAGGTTAAAAGAGAACGTAAAACAAATTACCTGGATTGCTTAGGAAACCCTAAATGCCCTAATTTACCCAACCATTTATCAGCAGGACTAATGAAAAGCCTTTCTTGCTCTTGCAATGGGTAAAGGTAGCCATTAGTCTCTGAAGTGTACAATTTCACCAGCAAGACAAAACAAAAAGCGAATCTTGGGAGTAAATATCAGCTGGACGTTCACATAACAAGGTCCAGAGAGACATATCCAGAAGTTTCCTCTTTTAATCCAACTCTGAATAATGTTGGATGCTGTTCTCTGTTCCTTCAGAGCTCTACTACTGCCAAAATAACTGCAAGGCTTGCAAGTCCAAGTATATCTCAAGCCTTTCCCAAGGCACCCCAACACTATCTGAGGCACTGAAACTATGGCAACCGAATAAGAAAGCAGCTTCCATGATTAATAGATGAAGATCCCAGCGACAGTGCCTAGCTAGGCCATAATTCAGGAATGCAGGAGGAATTAGCATAGAATCCATCTCAATCTACCAATAAAAAGTAGATTTCGAAAGGCATCAGCAAAACAGCAAATTTTTTTTTCTGCTAAAAAAAAATATTCTATAGAACTATAAACTGTTCAAATTCTCATTAACATTTCAATGAATGGCTGCCTCGAGTGCAAGTAATGGATAAATGTTCATGAACAATGGTGAAAGAACCAACATAGCGAATTTCCCATCTGACTATCAAAGCCATATGCAGGAATACTCAATATATAGAACATTTGAGTGAAGCTGAGCAAGCGGAGATAAGAAAGTAGAAATAATGTTTGCTGCAGTCAGGAATATATTTGGACACAGTTTTTCCCATTGTGTTGGGGATTCATATAAGAGAGTACTTTTTCCACTCGCTGAACTGGAACAGCCGACCATATCTATTATATACTCTACACATTTTCATTACTAGAAGGCCCTGTGAGTCTGTCAGGGTCATTGCAAAATTGATGAGGGTTTGGAATACCTTTTTTTAAAGTGCATAATCAAATTTCCACCATTATCTCCAGTAAAAATACTATTACAGCCCTCATCCACAAGACGGTCTCAGACTAAGGTGAAAGTGCGGAACAAAAATATTCTTTATTTCTCTCCACTTTCATAAACATTAAGTTTTCACTAAAGGCAATTTTGCCTGTTTTTACACAAAGGGTATAACCCTGCAGTTCAAGGTACGGCTTTACCTGGGGAGGGTGAGGGAGAAAGAGCCAAAGGCTTCCCATAGCAAGGACAGCATGCACACTGCTGTGTCGCACGATGTGCTGCAATGCTGTGCATCTGCCCCTGGAAACTCTTTAACTTCAGCATCGCATGACTGTTGTAGAACTATATTTCTATAAGATGTTCCTCAGTAGCAGTTTTATCGGTAGCTAAAAAAAAAAACTGAAAAAAATGGCATGGGGTAGTCCATGATATGTGAATTTCAAGTATCTCATATAAATACTCTATATAGAAATGCCTATTATTAACAATACTTTTAAAGGAAAGGTCATCGCTGAATGTAGTGAATTACCATATGTCTTCACTCTAGAGATACAGCAACTGGCAGTTCCGTTAATAGCTGGTTTATCTACTTCATTTTACATCTCTATTTCAGCCACTAAAGAAACACTTTGGGGTTGGGGAAAAATTCCTTCCCTACAGAAATGACTCCGTATTCACATACAGCATAGTACGCCCCTCCTTTTGGCTAATAAATAACTACAGTTCTATACTGGGAAAGACTTCAAAAGGTTTTGCAGCAAATTACAGGATAATTCATGTTGGGTTTTTCTCATTTTCTTCTTCATTTTTTGAAAGCTTTTTTTTTTTTTTTGTTAAAAAAAGTGATACCTACTTCCTTTTTTATTAAACTATAGCTAGAGCTAAACTTTAGATTTCAGAGGGCATAAGTCTGGCAGCCTCATTTATGTTCATCTGCTGCATGAAAGCTGCGAATATGATTATTTTATGGGGGAGGCATAGATTTCTCTTCCCTGTTTCCAGTGGCCCCACTATTAACTGTTAGCAGCCTTTATAAGTCTGAAGCGACAAAAACTGCAAATGCCTCTATGCCTGTCTTTCAATGAACCCTCCTAGAACTTCCAGAATACCCTGCTGCTATAGGTGCATACCTCTCCTTTTTTTTTTTTTTTAACTCCCTCAGTTCCCATGCCATATTTAATTTTGAACCCTTTCACATCTTCCAGCTGCTAAAACAGGGTAGGCAAACGAGCAGCTTGGAAACTCCAGAAGACACGTGGGACATGCAATATGTATAAACGTAACACAGTAGGTGGCACTCTTCCTTTTAAATGCTAAAGCAGTGTCTTGGAGCTGTGCTGCCATACTTGCCATGTTGCAATCAAGACACAAACCCAAAGCATCGTTCACCATGGACAATTAAAGTTGCCTTAACACTGTATAAACGTGAACGTTCGGTTATTTCCATGGCCACAGGTAATGGCTTAGTTGTCTCACAACACAGCATATAAAGAAAATAAAGATGAGCAAACTCCCATCTGCCAGGTTTGGACTTGAACTGTGGAAGTCCAACTCTGCCTTTGAGGACCCTACGCACATCTCAGCTATTCCTCACTCAAGAGACTGGTGTGACAGACCAAAAATTAAAACATTCCCATAGAGGGGTGCCAGTCTCAGGCCCAGGCTTTCCCCCAGCTGCTTCTTTCTGCCTTTGCACACTGTTCATGGTTGCTGTATGCTGTTTATCAGCAGCTAGACTCCATGTTACTACTGACTGTATCTTACTGCCAAAATGATCTCTGCCTATGCCTCACCCACCTCAGAGTAATCCTGATACACAGAATTAATGAGCATAAAATGCTCAAACGGTCACCAGTAAAAACCACTGGGTGTTCCTCTTATTCTTCTGTTGCCCCATCAAGACAAAGCTTGTCACAATTTGTCAGACATGACTTGCTCCATAACACACACACCTAGGTCCAACTTTTAACGCTGAAGGTCGATCCAGAGCAAATGTACTTGTAAGACACCTTCAGGTCCTCACCAAGTATTGATTCCCAACAGAGAACAGCATTTTCAGATTGGGGCCTAAACATGAAAAAGAGGCCCTATTTGAGTAATATACCAGCAACTGTCTACTCTCGCTAGGTCAGCAAAGCTTACCTGGGTGAATGAGTCTGGGAAGGATAAGGGCTAAGGATTTACCTCCGCAATAAATGAAGAGCAGGAAGTAAAATACTGCAGCATCTGAATCAAATCAGGATAGTGAAAACTTCTGGTTTAGTACAGTTCAACTTTCATCTAGCATATGCTGCGTCTAATGGAGTTGAATGTTATTTTCCAGAATTTACCTGGCTGGCTGCTTTCAGCACTCTGCTACAGTGTATGGGAATCAGATACTATACACAAAACATTTGTTTGGGTAGTATAACAATGTGCTCTTGCAAACTAGTTGGATTCGAGGCATGTATTAGCTCAGGTCAATTTAATCCTAAAACATTTTATGTCTCCCCTGCTGTAAACCATGCAAACTCCTTTCATGTGTATTTATGTATGGCTCTTCAAAACAAGATGACAAATTTCCCCTTCCCTTCACAAAACAAGCACAAGCAAGTTCACAATCACCTACTTCCTTTTTAATGCAAACAGTTCTAGTCTGGATTTATCACAGGTCATTAATTTGATCTCTCTCCTTTTCTTTTTTCTTTTTTTTTTTCCTTTTCATAAATTCAGTGAAGGCAACTCCTCACCCTTAGCCTGAACTACCTCCTTCTTCAGTCTTAAACTCCAATAACTTCGATCCTCTATTTGCAAGCATTAAGGGGCGACTATGGCTAATACTCACTTTCATCTTCAAGTAGCTAGAGATGTTAGCCAGTCAAGTTTCTCATAGATGTTAGTGCCCAATTATTTTTTGGTTCAAGTAGTATGAGTTCAGTTACTACGGCTGGTTTTGCTGTTAAGTAAGAATACACAGTTTTAATGTAGACTAATTGAGAATACATAGAACATCTATGACCATATGATTCATCTTCCCTGAAAGTATTCACCCCATGCGTCAAGCATTTGATTCCTACAACATGAAAAGCAAATGTTGCAAATATATTTTACAGTATTACTTACTATTTTAAAATTCTTTTAGCATTCAGTCAGAAACCTCACCTGGGCATTCTGCTCCTGAACTAAACTTCCATGAAAGCCAGAGATTTTCTCCAGTGAAGGCTGGTGGAGAACGGAGATCAATGTTCTTACGCGTAGAAAATTGTTTGGCTTTAAAGATAGCTAGTATATATTCTCTTTGTCTTATATCTTATGAGAAGCTACCATATTAAAAACAGGTTCCTTTTAGATAAAATTACATCCTAGACAGCGAAATGCCTTGGCAACTGTACTTTTTTAAAAGTGAGAAACCTTCCCGATCTTACTGAAGCTAGTTATTTCCTTTCAGCCATGTACAAGGCAATTCCATGAAGAAAGGGGTTTGCTGGAGCAGACCCAAATTTCCTCACAATACAGTAGATTAGTCTCATTAAAAAAAACAAAAAAACCCAAAAAAAACCAAACAAAAAAAAACCAAACCAGCAAAAAACCCCCAGAAGTTAACCAGAGCAAGATCATTTTGTTTTTCTGGTCTGAAAATAAATGGCAAAGAAAGCCCCGAACATGATAACAGCTGCGTAAATCTCACTCTGAGAGAAATGCCACAGACTCCTCAAAATCTACATGAGTTCTGTGGTTAAAAGAGCCTGACTCTGCTGGACTTTCTCACGTCGATGCCAAAGGATTTACCCGCCAAGTAAAGATTACTTGCATGAGAATGGCTCACTGGATGACACTTAATGAATGCAAACCAAAAGCAGTCACTGAACTATTTTTCACAAAGACGGTGGGAAAATCACGCCTCTAGCTACTATCTTTGAGGTTACCTTCGTAATTAATGTCGTTGCTGCATGGTACTAAACAAAAGTTAGCAGAATCTATGTCAAATAATAAACCACCAGATGCAGCCCTGTGACAGAAAATGGTTGGGAGCTCCGGCTCTTCGTAATTTACAACACCTGCAAGCCGTGTGTGCCCCTTTGGAAGATCGTGCATTCTACCTTGCAGAGTCAGGAATTAGCGTCTTTTACAATTTATCACAGAGCTGAATAAAGCCTTTATTTTTGCCACTCTACTAGTGAAACAATTTTCTGTCCACAGCAGCCAGAGATCCTCGCTGCGCGGAGGCCGCAGAAGCGCGCTTGTTGACAAACTTAAAAAGCAGCAATTATCTCGGGAGGGGGACGGAGGGACAGATCTCCCTCCGAGCAAGCGGTCAAGGCTAGAGAAAGACAAAGCCATTCGCCCAGCAGTTCCCTCCTTGCGACTCGCCCGGGGAGGACCAGGCAGGACAGAGGCGG
>NW_009258966.1:1999693-1999920 GCF_000687185.1 Egretta garzetta | reverse complement strand
AGCCGGGGGCGGCGTGCGGGTTCCCGTTCATGCGGAGCCGCAGCCACGGCTCCGAGTGCACCTTGTCCCCCGCTGGGAGCCTTCCCTGCCCCTGCACACACGGGGACGGGCTGTGTACGCGTGTGGGGGAAACCCCTCCCCTCCTCAGCATCCTTCCCCCTCAGCAGCATCCCCTCCCCTTCTCAGCATCCCTCCCTGCCTCAGCATCGGCGGCAGGCAGGGGCCCC
>NW_009258966.1:1997882-1998928 GCF_000687185.1 Egretta garzetta | reverse complement strand
CCGGGGAGGACGGCCAGCACGTTAAGCAGCTGGGGCGGGGTGGGGATGAAAAAGGAGGAAAAAGGGAAGAAAGGCGAAGCCACGAGATGCCTGGGAAGTGGCACCAGCGAGCGCAGCGTGTGCACTTGCAGGCGGCTCTTCTCCCCCTCCCCAGGCGCTGCAAACGCCGGCGAGACGGAACGCAGCCGCCAGCCTCAAACCACGCACCGTCCTCGCTGCTCCCGAGCAGCTGGGGCGGGGTGGGGATGAAAAAGGAGGAAAAAGGGAAGAAAGGCGAAGCCACGAGATGCCTGGGAAGTGGCACCAGCGAGCGCAGCGTGTGCACTTGCAGGCGGCTCTTCTCCCCCTCCCCAGGCGCTGCAAACGCCGGCGAGACGGAACGCAGCCGCCAGCCTCAAACCACGCACCGTCCTCGCTGCTCCCGAGCCGGCCGGGGCGACCCGGCAGCCCTCCTTTCCGAGCAACCCCAAAACATCAGGCATGGACACGGTCGGGGGAGTACCGTACCTTTTCGGTGCATGTATCTGGGCAGCTAGAGGACAGAACTAGCTGATGTAGTGTCCCATTTAGTAATCCATTTAAGGGGATCTCTCTGGGAAACTGGAGCCACTCTCTCCTTTGCAATCCTTTGTCATTACTACATGTGTGCGTCCCGGGGGATGGAGTATTTAATATTTCTACTTTCTGAATTGCAAATGCAATTTGTTCATTTCCAGTGACGGGCGAGAAGAGGGGAGGGAACAAGGAGAAGAATAAAAAAAAAAAACAAAAAACAAAAAACAACAAAAAACCAGAAAAACAAGCGTTAGCAACTCCTCTCCAGACCCAAATTCCACTACGGTTCCACTCCGGCAAGTCCCCTTCAGTCGCGCCTCGGGAGGTAAGTCATTGCGGAGTCTCCTCCTGCTCCCTCTCTACCAAAAGTGCTCCCGGTGTGACGGCTGCTTCAGGAAAACTCCTAGGCTGGAGGCACTCGCCGTGCCGCGGCAGGAAAGCGCAGTCGCTCCTCGCCCCGGGCTGCGGGGCATTGGACTGTGCGCGGCGAG
>NW_009258966.1:1977197-1997113 GCF_000687185.1 Egretta garzetta | reverse complement strand
GGCCGCCCGTGGGTCCGGCCCCTTCGCGCTCGTGGGGCGCCCCCCGCGCCCCGCTGACCTCTCGGAGCACCCGGGGTCTGACGGGGAGGCTGCGGGAGCGGACTACGAGGTAAACCCGACCGAAGAGCCCGAAGTCGGTGAGGGGGGAGCCGGCGCGCACGTTTTTTTGGCGGCGGCATGCGATCCCTCCGGAGTTCCAGCCGCAATTTCCACCCTCTAGATCCCGCCGGAGTAACGCCGCAAGGAGAGCCTCTAGTTATTTCAGCGCGAAGGTATCCAGTTTCCAGAGGATTCATTTACATGTGCAATTGCTTTAGCATGATTTATACTTTTATTTCAAACCAGATAAGTGAAAGGCCAGGCTGCAACTAGGGGGTTTGCTGTCAGGCCACGAAGTGTGGCATTAAAATTAAAATAATTACTTGTTTATGACAGCTGTCTTGCTGCCTTTTATTTTCAGATAATGAAAGGACTCTGAGAAATTGGTTTTGGTTCAGAATTTGATTTGGGATCTAAAATTACACCCACATTCATTCAATTTCTTGTTAGATTACAAGGAAAACATTCATCTGTATCAAGGAAAAGTTTCTTCTTTCCTTTCAGACAGTTTAAACTGAATGTATACTTAGGGTAATTTTCTAACCGAAGGAACTGAGACTTAATATATATTTTCTTTCTTTCCCTGAAAATCTAAAGCAGAAGCAGAGCTCTCTGCACCAAACAGAGTAATTGCTGGGGACAGATAAATTTTAGTGAAACAAAAGTTACCCTAGATCTGAAAGCAATTAGAGGAACTGAACTGGTACAAATAATTTCTGGGTACCCAAGCGTGTGTCAGGGGGGTAAACCAGATGAATGTACCTTGATTTGCCAAGACCCCTAACCCCATTTCCACAAAGAGGCCCCCGATCGTCGTGTGGTCCTTCTTCCTCTGTCAGGAAACAAGAACAGAGACTGAACGCAGCCAGGGTTTGCGGGAAATACCCCGCTCAAGAACACCGAAGGCTGGCATTCCGTCACTGCGTTATGTTCCATCACGACATACGGTCTTGAGGTGTTCAGAACGTCCACTGGCTTTGTGGTGGGTTTCGAACTGTAAGCCCGTCGAGACTGGGCCCTTGCTCTGTGCTTCAGGTACTTCGCAAATATTTCTGCAATACTGAACAGTTTATTTTACACTTGATTAATGAAGAAAATCAAAAAGGGCTCTCTGACAGAGAACGTTTTCCCCTCCAATATTTAGGGTTTTGAAAAATACAGACCAGATTTTTATATGATAAGAGTTCTGCAAGGAGCAGAAAGCACCAAAACCCCTGTTTTCCCAGGCACTGGTACTAGTTACGGCATCAGTTGCTAGAAGTTTCGTATTCAGGTTCTTTTACAAAAGTGTTTTCCATTCATCCGCCTGCTTTCCCCGTCTTTAATTTCCAAGCCTGCACTGCCTAATTTCTTCACTCAAATCACACGTTGTAGTCCTTTTTCATTTAGCCTTCTGCCACAGTGAAAGTCAGCTTTTCTGTCCTTCATTCCCTTATTGCTCCTTCTGCTCTTAACTTACTAGAATTGATCTGCAAGATCAGATGTGTCTTCATGGCTTAAAAAAACACCCTCTTTTCTTTTACCTGACTCCCTGTTCCCTTTCGCTCTGGGTATCCAACCCAGTAAACTGTTCTCCTCATCTTTTCTCTCCCACCAAGATTTCTAGGCTATTTTCGCGGCACTTTAATATCAATCTCAATTCTCCATGCTGTCAGATTTTCTTGAAAACAGAGACACAACTTTATTTGTTTTGCCTAAACTAGTTAACAACTGTGGGCTACTCACACTGGCTTGGGGAAGGGAATTACTACCCTTACTGACAGGAAAAGACGTATTTTTTCACTAGCTGCTTTTTGGCAGCTGCAGAGGTAAGAGTGCAGTGGGTTCTCCAGTCAGGAATTCTTGGTGAGGTCTCCATGCAGCTGTGCATTTTAAAAACCTTCTCTGAAGAATTCACACAAGCTACAGAGTTCTCCAGTTCACTCCAACCCCTCTTCAGAGCAGGTCTATACTTCGCATTCGTACGAAAAGGTTGCCTCTAGCCGTCTTTCCTAATCACATACGAAATACGTCGACTTGAAGTTTGTGGGACACCTGGCCCATATAGGAGAAGGGCACTTGGGCCTCCTTCACTGGCGGCAGATGACTCTCAGTTGGGTTGTGTGAAGAGCGATGCCAGCTGGCCTGCTGAGCCCCACGCTGTGTATGTATATGTTTTCTACTCTACCAACTTCCCAGAGCCATGTGATTGTAGGAGCAGTGTCCCGTTAGATACAGTTCTGAGGAGCTGGGATACTGCAGGCGTATAGCGGCACCTTGTCGTTGGGCACATCCCCACTCCTTGTCTTCCCATGTCAGAATAACCTGTGCAATGTTCGCCAATTTGTGTATTGATTGTTATTGTTAGATTTGGCTCAGTTCATTCTTGCCCCGTTTCGAAGGTTTGAAGTGCAGCAAAGTTTTACCTTGACAAGAAACAACAGGCAAGAGTGGCAGAGCTGGGGATTTTGACTGCTCTCGGAGAAACAGTGGGGGTTTTTGCCCCGAAGAAGGTATGAGATGGTTTTGATGTCCAAGAGGCACTTGAAGCCTGTATTCTTAGGAGGGGTTGTAGCTCCTTTTCCCTCTCTCCCATTCCAGAATGAAGAGGAGATGCCTTTACCTGTGGTGGTATATCTCACCACAAATAAAAACAAAATGTTGAGTGCAGAGACATATTCATGTAAAGAAGCGTTGACTTCTTTAATCATACAGCAATAGTGAACGCTCATCAAACTGTAAATATGATTTTTGTCAAGACAACACTATTGAATGCCTGGCAAAGTAATTACTCCTACACAGAGAAAAATAAGATCTTTCTTTTAATCACTTCAGAGGAATTCACCGAACTCAGCTGTACTCTAAAAATGTGGTTAAAAGTGGGCAGGTTTTTAATCAGCACATAGCTGTTATTGGGCATGCTGCAGCTAAAGGAAAGAAGACTTGTAAAAACCAACACAGACCCAATTCTTAAGTCTCTTATAAAATGGCAACAGGTCTTCTGGCCAATTAGCTCCTGCAGAGTCAGGCTCATGGTTTAAAATTATGAGCGTTAGGCATTTTACAGACTGCTGTAAACACGTAAAATGAGATTGGATTAAGAAGAGGTAGGCCATGAGTTTACTCCATGCATGTGATTTTTTAATGCTTGGTGAATCCCTGCAAAGTTCTTTCCATAACTAAGGACCTTACTAGAAATGCCACATTTTTAGTTTGCTGGATGGCATATATGGATTTGCTTTTCTTAATCACTTTGTGCTCGCATCTTCCAAATGGATACCCGGATGACCATAGGCTGACCTGGGCTGTGCTAAGCAGGGGCACCCAAAGTACTCAAAATTCAGGAAAGTAGTTTGAAGTATTCACTAGAAATACCAAGGGCTCCAACTGAAGGATTTGCCTCTGCCTGGGAACCCAAAGGGAGTCTCTCTGTGCCAATTCTGTGCAGGTTGGTCTTTGCAACTATGGAGGATTTGGAAAGCAAACAGGGCTGCAGAGCAGATGTTTTATGCAGGAGGCTGCCCTGGTCAGCCCCTGCTGCACTGTGCCAGAAAAATCAGCAGAAATTCATGTTGCACTGTGAGCAACATTCACATGTCACTGTGTCATCTAGTTCCCAGAAGAGGAGAGTGTTACATGATGGTGAAATAAGCAGAGAATACTGTGGATAGTGGCTGGACCATATGGTGAAGGGAGTGGTTCCCTGTTAAAAAACCAAAACAACAGAGCATGGAAGATCAATATGGGAAAGTGATGTAGAATTTAACAGTTGTTAAAACCAACAGAAATTTGTAGAGATTCATTATCAAATTACTCTAAACACACATGGGCCAGATCCTCCTCTGGTGTAAATTAACATAATCTTGTTGATGTTTGTGCATCCATATCGATGTCACCTGCTGGTGATCTGTTTTGTAAAATTGCACCAGGAAGGGAGTGTATGGTAATTTTTAACTAGCCTGGAGATCTCCACAACAGCAGTATAACTGATCTGTTGCATTCCATAGCCAGTTGTTAAAGTCACTAGCAAAATTATTTGCTATTGAACTCTATCGGATTTTCCATAAAGGGAAGCTTACTTTTTTCGCATGTTGGCTGTTGATGATCTCACATTAGTCTCTTCTAGTTAGAATCTCTGAGAGGAAAAATAATCAGAAACCATAGAGACACCATCCGAAAAGAGTTTTCAGGGTTTCTTCACCACCAGTTTTATTATGGGAGAAGGCAGTATGCTCCTCAGTTACTTCATGGTGGTTTAGTTTTAAAGTATTGTGCTCTACATTTTCAGTTAACTATTTCAGAAATTCTACCCTCCCCCCCCAGCTTTTCCAGTATTGTGCTTAGATGTTGCATCCTTTCTGAGTACAGTGAGGAACTGAAAAGAATAAAATATTATGTCTCTCAGCTGCTTTATATAATTAAGGCTCGACGCTACTGAGTTGTTTGGACAGCAAACAAAGAGGTGTAGGACTCTCTGAAAACATGCAAAATATATTTTGATTGGAAAGTTAAGTCAAATTCATACAGTTGTCGTGGAGTAAATCCTCTGTTCTCATCAGGTCTCTCTAAAATCTGGGGCTTCAGGAAGACAGCAAGAAAAGATTTACTTTGGCTTTGCCTGTGTTCTTTCAGTGGATGAATACGGTCCAAAGTGAACTATTGCAGTGGCTCCCGAAAAAGCAATGAACATTTCAGATCTAGATGAGGGAACTAAGTGTAAAATTATCATAATTGAAAAGACAGCACTGAAAGAAGTCAATATTATAATAAAAAATGGTTTAAATACAATTACAGCATCAAACTGAGAGGAAATCCAATTTTAAATAATAAGAAGTGGTTAGTTTAATAAGTCAAAATCATTGCTTTCAGTGTCCCTTCAGCTGAACTGAGCCCTTAGGAACACTCAGTAAGTGGAATTGCCAGGCAATACAATATTACCAAAGAGAAACCTTTAATGGTTTCAGTATTCAAAAGAAAGAGGCTTTATTCTGTCCTCCTACCAAACACACACACTTTAATTCATAACATTAAATCTCATCCAGCTGACTTCTTTTTTTTTAACCCTCAAATTGATGGCAGTGGGAAGAAAAAAAGGGCCTGCGACTGACAGACAGAAAAAAAGAGGAAAGAGAAGAACAGAGGGGTGAAGAGCAGCCAGGACAAAATGGAAGAGATGAGGAGAAGGCTCCAGCTGAGAAAATTTGTGAAGCAGAGTGTGCCGTGGGGAGAGGGAGGGAAACCAGAGAGAAGTGATGGGGGGAAGGAGAGAGGAAGAAAGAGGACCAAAGAGAGAGGAAAGCAAAAAGTCTCTATGTGAAACGAAAGAGTAGTGAGATTTAGTGAAGCAATGTAGTAAATGGGATTGGATAAACCTTGGCAAATGAGCAGCAGATGGAAAATGGATCTTTTAGGTCAGGTTTTGTCCTTCAATCCTGCGAGATTACTGAAATGAAACAACAAGAAATGAGAGGCTGAGTTGCTCTAGGTTTACCCTTGCTTTTAAACAATATGAATATTTTTACATACTAAAGGAGAAATTAATGTCAAACACATTATGGCCTGCTAAGATACAGAAGAGTGACTGAAAAACGTGTTGAAAGACATGACAAAGTATTTGCGAAGAAAAGAGCATGTCCTGCTTTTGGCAAAGCAGTTTTCATCAGTGTCAGCCACCTCCCCACACAGCCTGATGAGCTATTTGGACCTAATTCTGTGTGGAAAAAGTGACACAGGATAGTCAGGAAATAACAGTGCCCCAGGACACAGGTCAGATAGTGGATCAGTCGAGAAAGGCACCAGGGTGACAGCAGCCGTCGTCCCCGGGTGGGCTGGCTGCAGTTTGGCTCCTCTTGGCTCACACCTGTGAGCCAGGCAAAAACAGGAGGCGAGTGGAAACACATCTCTCTCATGGTCCCCGTGCACCTGCCCTCACCAAGGGAGAGTTAATATACCTGGTGTCTCACAGGGAAAAGCAGAAAGTGGTTTCTCTCCAAGGGAGGACGTGGGATGAGCCCATCAGTTTGTAGCACAGTGTGGCTTTTACGGGACATGGTAGGGGATTGGCAGTGGGGAGTTGGTGGGGTCTTTTCAGTGATTTCTGAGTATGCTTTATCTAGCAAAGATGTTATTCGGGAAAAAAAGAGCCAAAATGAGTATTTTCCATTGTCTGCTTGTCTGTAATCCTTTTCCTAAGAGGAAGACTGAGAAGATGGCATTTCTAGCACTAGTTCAATTAACGGGGGTAGAAAGGGCTCTCTTTCGCTTTTCTCCCATTGCGTTAGGCCAGGAAAGGTATTAATAAGAATGCTGGAGATGCAAATTCAGATGCAAAATCATTTTTCCAGATATTGCTATCTGTACTCCGCCAATGAGTGCTTGTGTTTAAAAGGGTTTTACTCCACAACGAGTTGCACTGAAGCTAGTACAGATAGCTGTGTAGTTAGATGGTTCTTACTGTGTGCAGAGCTGATACCTTCTGGCCCATCTGAGGGTGATGATGACAACAGCATTACTGTCAGGCACAACCCCTCCCTCCCTCAAGGCTGGTTGTAGTCTGGAGTTTCCTGGTGATTATTAGAGCTGAAAAGCACTTGCTAATGAAGCCCACAGTATTACCGAAGAATGAGGGAAGGGGAGAGGAGACTTCCCGTGTTTGCTCATTCCTGGCAATCATTAGCTAGCCTGTGCTCCTGGGTGTGCCTGTCCCAGGTAAATCACAGCCTAGACATTCCGGCCCTGCCTAAGTGAGTTTCAGTCACTTCACTGGGCCTGATACTTAGTGCAGCAAAATTGAGAGGAAGCTAGCGAAAGCCATTTGGAAGATTTGTCACTGATCCAACAGAAAGGGCAACAGACCATGCAGAAACTGACTGCAAGGAGGAGCCTGTTTGACTCACCGTGAAAGAAAGGTTTCCATTGCTTGGAGACAAATATTCAGTTTCTGAGTCAAACCATTGTCCTTTCCTTAAACCGTCTTACCAAACACAATGTATTAGCGTGTACTTACCATTACATGCGTGGAAGTTTAGTAGATAAAGAAGGGTACCTCATAGGTGCAGAAGTGGCATGTATAAAGAAAAAGAAATGAAATAAACCACAGGCATTGTCACTTATGTGCCATCAGTGATCAAACTCCCACTAGCTGAAAAATAAATTCATGTATTATTGCCAAGGGTATAATTTATAGCAATATTCTTGGTGACTAACTCTTTATTTGGGCTGTCCTGAAGACAACATTATTCTTCACTTTTGGCAGGGACTTCCTGTGGATGTTGCTTGGATTGTACATTCAGCCCTGTGTGGAATATGCATTAGTGTTCACAGAAAAGCAGCAGAAAACATATGTGCATTTTAATATCTACTTGCATCCTATGTCAGAGACAAAAATAAAACTTGATTTAAGAGTATTAAGTTTTTGCTTGGGCCTGTGTTCTTTTGAAATCTTTAATGTGGGTGTTCAGTTGAATAAAAACCAATGTAGATTTATAAATGAGCCATGTTTGATGTGGGCTAAAGTGCTTGGGGTAAAGAAGTGGCCTTACAGAAGTCTTTGGGAGTTTTGTCACTGGCTTTCATGGGACCAGAACATCACCCAAGATGCAAAATCCGCAATGTTAACCAGTTTGTAATTATGCCTCCTAACTCTGAAAACAGAAAATTCAGAAGACCATAACTGTAAATAAAATAAATAAAATAAATGAGGCATTAAACTGGAAAGTCTGGTTCAATTCTTGGTCTCACTGGTGTCAATGGCAAAACTGTAGCTGACCTCAGTGTGGTGAGACACTGATTTTCAAGTCCAAATCCAGATTTTGGCATGGTCTTTGTGTATGTCAGATAAGACATGTACAAGCCACCTTTTCACATAGTCTACTTCATACTAATAAAATTAATATCCCATTCCTGCCTCTTCGGAACCGGTTTTACAGTGACTTTACCTGTACTATTTGCTCTCAAGGCAGTGTCTGACACCAACAGATAGGTGGGGGCTTGTGGGGTTTTTTTTTGTTGTTGTTTGTTTTGGTTTTGTTTGGTGGTTTTTTTTAATGGCATTTATATTGTTCTTTTTTGTTTTGGCCTGTTTAGAATTTAAAAATAGTCAGGACTACTGCATGAAGTACTCCTTAGTTATCCTTAAATTTTCCAGCAGAGTTATAAAACCTTGTAAGTAGGGGGCTTATAATGAAAACTCTACAGTGACCTTAATGATGGTGGCAGATTATAATATGCAGGTTGCTAAAATGTCTAGTTAATGAATGTCAGTAGGATTAGAAAACGATGAGGGCACTTTTTAAGGTCTCCATGCTGTGATAGATTTATATGACTAATAACAACGAAAGGTGCACAGGAATCTATGGACACTGTCTCTTACCTCCAGAAATCGGCACCATCTCTTATTAATTAAATTGAATACAGAACAATATAGATCTCCCAGTGCTTATTCCACTCATTTCATACATACTAATGAGGATGAGCTTCTGAAGTTGGGATCATTTATTCAGCGGTGGGAAAAATAACATCAGGATTCAGACCCCCTGCTGACTTTGCACACTGTTGTGCTAGATTTATATTGGCCTACTAATAAGTAACTGAATACATTAAACGAGGCACTCGTCACTGCAAGGGTTACAAGGGACTCCTTGTTTTTCTTGTGTATTCTTTGGTGAGGAGATTAGGGGAGATGGGCCCATTATGTAAGTCTCTCCTCTTCGTATTTCATCCACCAGTTCAAAGCCCTCTTTTCCAAACAGAAACTATGCCAAAGCTCTCATCAATCATTAAAAGTCCCAGCAGTTACAAACTTGCTGATTTTGATGTGAAGTGCAACAGTCCTGCCTTTTTTTTCACATAAGAAAGTGAATCACACTATGCTTAGCAGTTCAAACTCTACATTGCACAGTATGCATGATTAGTGAAGAGAGAAAATACAGGGCATTCAGCAGCCAAAGAAGTGTCCCTTTAGAGCTCCTCTTCGGGAGGAAATACAATGGAATGAGCAAGCTGGATATTTCAGGGCTGGATATGTGGCTGCAAAAAACCTGGGGGAGTCCTGTAGATTCGCATTTAATTTTGAACTGATAGACTGATAGACTGAAATTCTCAGCCCTCTAGATTTAGGATGAGAAAACAGTATGCACTCTGCTGCCAGACAAACGGCTGGTGTTACAGGCCTAAAATACAACACTGCTACCACACTCCATAGTGAATGCCCTGTCCCAAGTTTGGTAGGGAAGCGTTGAAAACAGTACTGTATGGCAACTGGCAATAAATGAGGACTTTTAAAAATCTGTGACTGCTGTACATTCTCTGTCCACCAGTTGTTGGAAGACAGGCAAAATGCATGAGCTATTTAGATCAGCAGACTGATCCCTTCCACAGATAAGTTTACAGTGTGACATGGGAAACTCAATTAGCCTCATAGCTCAGCTTGTATAGCTGCACAGGTAATTAAGTAAGGGTGGCCACCTCCTTGAAAAGCTCCAGCTACACTATTTGGTTGTACACAAGAGTGGGAGGTGCTTTTAGTCTGTTTTGCAAGCAAACCAGCAGAAAAAAGGCAACAATTTCTGAAGAAGAGGTAGTATATTGGATGCAGATTTGTGCAAGTGGGGCTCCTATGTAACCATTGCCTCCAAAACGGCTAAACAATTAACTGGTTTTTGGACAATGTGCTGGTTTTGGCTGGGATAGAGTTCATTTTCTTCATAGTAGCTAGCATGGGGCTATGTTTTATGTTTGTGCTGGAAGCAGGGTTGATAACACAGGGATGTTTTAGCTATTGCTGAGCAGAGCTTACACAGAGTCAAGGCCTTTTCTGCCTCTCACCCCACCCCACCAGTGAGTGGGCTGGGGGGACACAAGGACCTGGGAGGGGACACAGCCGGGACAGCTGACCCCAACTGACCCAAGGGATCTTCCATACCATATGACGTCACGCTCAGTATAGAAAGCTGGGGGAAGAAGAAGGAAAGGGGGGACATTCGGAGTGATGGCATTTGTCTTCCCAAGTCACCGTTATGCGTGATGGAGCCCTGCTTTCCTGGAGATGGATAAGCACCTGCCTGCCCATGGGAAGCAGGGAATGAATTCCTTGCTTTGCTTTGCTTGTGTGCTCAGCTTTTGCTTTACCTGTTAAACTGTATTTATCTCAACCTATGAGTTTTCTCACTTTTACCCTTCCAATTCTCTCCCCCATCCCACCAGGGGAAGGGAGCAAGCAGCTGTGTGGTACTGAGTTGCCGGCTGGGGTTAAACCACAACAGATAAGTTGGATAGAGGGTTCAGTACACAACTAGTTGCCCTCAGGTCATGTGACTGGATGATCAGGACTGGATTAATTCAGTGGCGAATAAGGAAATTAAAAAAAATGTGATTAAAATACAGTCTATTCCTCATTTGTATTGTATGTGGCAATATACAGGTGAAATTTTGTATGTTCTGGGTGACTTTGCACTGTGCATAACACCCTCTGAAAAAATCAAAAAATAAAAAAAAAATTCTGTAATCTTTGCATTGGTGTTCCTTTTTTTTTTTTTTTTTTTTTTTTTTGTTACTGAAGCTTCTGTATCCAGTGTTAGAAAAGCAAGGCTATAAAATTTTCCAGAGATAATGAGAACAGGTGGAGGTTCTCCTTTGTATATCATGAAGGAGATCTCAGTAAATTTACTTTCCATTTTTCCATGCTTCTGGTTTGCTACATTTCCTTCCATCCGACAGCTCTTGTTGGTGACCCATTTTGTGAATGGAGCTACTCTTTCCTTTGAAGTTGTAATTTGTCTTGGAAGAACTACCTACGAAGCACTCCTTTATTGTTAGACCTTGAAGCAGGGTGGGGATTGTTAGTCACCCCTGAGCATGTGGGTAAATCACAAATAGTGTCTTTCACCTTAGGAACTCCGTTTTACATTATAACTTTTTCCTTAAGAGGTCACGCTCTTGCACACACTTTCTTCTTTATGGAACTTAACATCCTGACAACAGCACTAAATATGATTTATTTATAACATACAGCATGTCAAATGCTAGTTTGTGTAAATAGTAACTATGAAGTAAAACAGCGTTTGGAAGAATAAGTTAAATATAAATACCAGTCAAAATCATTTTGCTATACTGATAGGAGAAAGATGCAGAGTTTTTTATATAGAGCAGATCTTATCTCCTTGAACTTACCTCCCTTATCGCACTGCTGGGCTGTTGGTTTTTTTGTTTAGCTGGTTTTTTTATTGCTACCTCTTAGAATCACGGGTTTTATGTGTGTTTAACTATTTAGAGGAGGCATTTGGTAATAAATGACTTTTCAGAACCATGACCTCTTTGTTCTGGCTCCAGTAGCTGTAGGACAAAGTTTTTTATAAAGCACCAGTTACATGCCCATCAGAAAAGAAATACAAGAAACTCAAGAAACCTCGGTTCCTTATAGTATGTGTACTGAATATGGAAATAGAGCCTTATCATATTTTAGTTTACCAATCCTTTCTTTGCAATCTTAAGAGTCAGTTGCCCTGTGTATTTACTGGAAGTATCTATGAGTGCATCCCCAAAGTACAGGGCAGAAGGAAAACCGTCAGCTGTATGGATGACGCAGTCGCTATGGTGAGTCTGTAAGAAGCTGTAGGAGCCTGAAGATCTCTGGATGATATCCAACCCTGGGATGCAAATTTTCCTGGCTGCAGTTTACAGCATTGAGAGTCTAAAATTATAGCAGATACTTAGTACTTTAAGCTACTTCCTACTCAAATGTCTGATTCCTAGACTTTTGGACCACATCTAAAATTATACCATTGCATGCTGAAGATTTTAATCCATTCTCTGTTAAAAGAAGGTCCATTGAAACTACATATGTTATCGCTAATCACTTGTACTTGCAAGTCTTTTACATCTGTGCACTATTTTCCTTTTGCATTACAAATATAATGAGAAAAATGATGTGTAGGGATTTGCTCGGCAAAATGTCCTATGTAAATGGCACATAATATGTATAGGGCAGGTCAGAGCCAGAAAGGGGTGTAGTTACCTAGTATGCAATTAGGATACCATCTCCATACTGTAACGTGTAGTTGCGACTCTATTTCTGAAGCAAGGGACTTAACTAGCTACAATGGGACTGACTATTGCCAGTTACCTCTACATCGCTAAAGTTGGGATTTAGTTCACAGTCCCTGGACAAGCAAATCGTGCAAGAATGGGGTCATACCTAAACATGTAAACTTATAAATGCTGGAAATGGGTGTTTTAGATCAGGAATAAACATATCCAGATAAACAGCTTAGAACAATTTCTGCAACTCAAATGTGTTGTAATCATTGCCATTGGCGTTATTCCTGATTTCCACCTCTAGTAATATACTTTATATTATTAGTATCTCATATTGGATAAATGCTCAGTTCTCTTTGCCTCCTTCTACTTTATGTATATGCATATATTAAATGACATCCAGGAGATGTCTTCTTACCTGTGGCTGATAGAAATACTTAATGCATTACAGTGTGACCGAATTAACCTCTTTATTCAAGGAGTGCACAAATGTCACTTTACTGGTTTAGGTGTTCTCCCTTGGCTGCTGTTTTCTGCCCTTGCAACACTCATACACCTCCTGGAAGGATGAGATAGGCAGATCCTCTCATGGCCCTCGTCTTATTTCTCTTTTTATTAGGAATCAGTAAGGTAAGAACGCGCCTGTGTGCATGATCAATAGGCCTTGCAGGAGGCGAGGTGTTTAATCTCCATGACGTGCGTCATCTCCAGCAGCCCTAGGAGCTGGGATGATGGGGCTGTTCCTAACACAGGTCATTTGGCTATGACCACAAGGTAAGCAGCCTGGACTGACCTCCAGAAAATGATTTTTAACTGCAGCCGGTAGCAAAACACTGTCAAAGTTGCAACGGATTTAGCAACATTTCTGTAGGAAACATTTAAAGGGTCTTGTTAAATCAAACAGTCCCATCTAGCTCCAGAGACATTTGTGTCCCAGGTCTGCAATGTTTGGTTACACTTCTGTTGTTTGATGTAGAGCCTTAGATCTTCAATTAATATGCAATTCAGTGTTCACTGAGACAATGGCAGGATCTACTCAGCATTTTGGCAGCTTGTGAAACTCAGATAAACTCTCACCTTTGCCAAATACAAAGGATGATAAAAGCAGAAGTTGCTCTTTCCAGCTGAATTAAAATAAACTGCCAATGACTTTGTAGTCCTCGTCTTTTTTGGCGGTTTACTGTGGTAACCTTCAGCTGGCATTGCATGGCGCCTATAAAATACCCACTGCAGAATTAATAAATAGAGCTGCAGCAGCAAGAGGGAAGCCAGAGACGTGAGCCTGCCCTCAACCACTTTTCATCCATTAGATTCAAAGCAAAATGTATGTTGCTAGATTTCTCTAGGCTGTCCCTGGAAATAGGTAAGGAGTCCAATGCTACAGCAATCTACCTTAAAATGCCTTTGGGTTCAGCGGGGCAGGATTGAAATTAACTGAGGCTGTTAACTGGGAGCAGATCGAGATAGCATCATGAAGATCTTTTCACATGCATGTCTCAGGGTTGAGATCTTGAAAAAGCCAAGTACAAAAACTGGATGAAAGCCTGTTTTCCTGTAAAATTATTTGAAAATTAGGAGATCACTGTTTTCCGCAAGGAAGATAAAATGTAAGGTTATTCTTTACATGGGAGTCACTAGGCAGTACAGAGGCAGAAAAAAAAAAACAAACCGAAAAGCAAAACCAAAGACCTAAAATATAATTGAAGGGGGGTTTTTTGCATCTTATGGAAACTTGCGTGTGTGATTTGACAGTTTATGACTAGATCTCAGGGCTGAGATCTAGTCCTGTGTAAGACAGATTAGCATATTTATAATTACTTTTCTCTTGTTTTACCAGACACAGGGGGAAAAAAAGATGTTCCTATGACGTGCTATTTTTAGTCACTCACAAAGTCACAACAGTTCTTCATTTCTCCAGCTTACAGCAAGGTCTGTTTTGTCTCTGAAATATTTTCAGGGAGAATAGGTGTGAAAGGCCCTCATGTGCCTCTTTAAACAGTGTTTTATCTGACTTAAACAATTCAAGTGGTAGGGTTTTGCCAGCCTGACACATCCAGATTGAAATGTATTAAAGCGAGAATCACACAAACAGCTCCCCTGGCAGATCAAAGAGGGTGATAATCCAGGCGAGCTGCTGAAAACTGACCTCGGAGAGCCAGGGTGGGCACTGGGTGATGGGAGTTTTTAAAAGACCAAGTGGTTAACCACGGTCATACACAACCGTGCATCCAAAGGTTAACGCAATGTGGGTTACAGCCTGGGTAAGCAGACCAGGAGGCTGAGGGGTGAAAAGAGGAAAACTTCACATGCGCTGCTTCAAGTTGAGTGGAGTCTCCTTTCACCGGGAGAATTTTCAGTAGCGATATGTTGGGAGCGAGGTAGTTGCAGCAGCAGCTTCATCTGTCCGGCAGCCTGGGGACTGGTCTGTTTGACGGCTCGGGCAAGGCTTGGGTTCAAGCCTCTCCTCTGTCTCAGAAGCCTCGGAGCTCAGAGGCCCCAGCGGGGAGCTGCCTCCGCTGTGCTACTGGGCACGCGAGGCTGAATTACTCCTGGCCTCGTTTGTGACACTGTTCCGCTTCACGTGACCGATCCAAAAAGCCATTGCACCGAGACAGCAGTGTGGCTGACAAGATATGAAGAGAGAGATTGATCGGCCTGGAATAAACTTTGGCGTGTTGATGGAGGCAGCGTGCTGCAAGAGATGTCGGCTGAAATCCCCATCAGGGGGACGAGGGAGCTGATCTTGGGTGAGCACACATTATCAGTAGCCCATGAGATGAAAAGGGGCGTAGGTAGCATCGATTTATCTTCCTCAGTTTTCTGAAGCTTACTTTGAAGATTGCTTTCTTTTTTTTTCTTTTTTTTTTTAAGTCAAAATGATTTAGCAAGTTTGTAACCAGTTTCAGGACCACTAAGCCAGGGTTATGGCTTAAATAAATGGGCTTGTAACTGTTTTCAAAAGAAAAAATATATCTGGACATAGTTCCGTTATTGTCTAATTCCTGTTAAGGGATCACATCAGAAATCATGCTACATAGAAACCAGTTTAGACATATAGCTTATACTGAATTATTTTGCTACAGGGATATGAAGTCAAATGAAGGCATTTGTGGAAAAATATTTTAAGATTATTGTTACTGATAGTATGTGTAGCTATTGCACCCCTAGTGATCTTAAAGAAGTACTGGCAGGAAGGGGGGTTAATGTTCAGGTAAGGTATCCATGATCAGAGGTGATGATACCAGTTATGTCACTGGCCATTTAAGTCTTCACCTTTCCGCTGTTGATTTGCTGCTTTAATATCCTACATTTGATTTCTCCAGTGATTTTAAATTAGCTCCTCTTCGACTTAAAAAAAAGGATAGATTGTCAAGCTTTCAAGTGAGTTTGCTGACCAGAAGAATCTCTTAAGAGGCTCACAGTAAATCCAGTGGAACAGTGCATTTTGTTTAAGTGCTTGTCGTTAAAGTTTGGAGTGCACAGTAGACTTGAAAAGAGTTTGGAAGACTGGTTCAAGTAGGAGCATTATTTTTCACATGAGTGCATCAAGAAATAGCATAAAGGGTTATAAGAAAAAATTGCAACCACGGGAAACAATCAATTCACGTTCTCATCTCCTTTTAATTAACTTGGCTTCTTTTCAGTCTTCTGCCATTTACACATAGCCAGTAAGGCATACCTTGGGCCCCACTGCTTTGACAATAGAACCAGGAATTAATTTTTAGCAGTGGTTCTGCCTATATAATAATTATATCACAGAAATGAGAAAAAAGGTCTGTGAAGACTTGAACAACAAAGAAAATAATTCATGTAGAATAAATAAGATATTGCTGGTTGACTGACATGAATGGGTTTGACATCCACTGAATGTCTGTTCCCCTTCTCTTGGTTTACAGCATCTGAAATCAGTTCTGAGCACCCTCTTTTCTGCTTCCTCCTTAAGAAATCTTTGTGATAAAGCTGTGAAGTCTCCAGTATAAAGCTTTACTCACAGAACTAGTACAAATCCTCCCATCCAACATCATGCACTTGCACTGAGGCTGTCGATTTCTGGCACAGACCTGCATACCCGGGAGACTCTGCACAGCACAGCACATTACTGCTGGGGTGATTGGAGGAGCTCAGGCTGTTGCTCTGGTGATTTAAACGATGGGGTTGCTAGCGGGACAAGCTCGACATGTCCTCACAGGCAAGAATTTCCTTCCCCCTTCTCAGTCCACTGGCTCTCTGACTATTTTTTTACACCTACCCAATGGTACCATAAAGCGTGCCTTCTCCAGCAGGCTTGTGGGAGTGATAGATGTTGAACAGCACTAGCTGCTAGAGACAGAACCACATCAAAACTGACACCGCAGCCAATGGTTTTCACACCAATGCCTTCAAGCTGAGCTTTCTGTCTCCCCAGTGGAGCTTCTCATAGATGACTGCTTCTAATAAGTTGCTTTGCCCCCCCACCACCACCAACCCTGCTGCACTTTGAAAACCATCGTCTCCTCCTTTTCTCCCTCCTTTCGCTCTTATCCTCACTCATTTTCACTCTCTTTCTCATGCTCACTTTCTCTCCCTCTCATGCTCCGTGATGACTAAAAGGGGTGAGTGTTGCATAGCTGTACCAGCAGGTAGTGTATGGTACATCTCCAGCTGTGCAAATGCAACATTTTCCATTGCAGCACCTCTTACCTACCTTTCTCTGATGGTCTGCTATTGCTGCTTCTAGCCTTAAGCCTGGCAGTAACCATGGGGATTAAATGAAAGACATTCTGTTTAATATGAAAGGCATTAAATATTTCCCTATTAGTACAGGACTTAGCTCAGCAGTGCCCTACACTTGGTGGGAAACACCAAAGCAATTGGTGACTGATACTATATACTTCTGTATATATTCATATAATGGCTATTATGTAATTAGAAGATTGTTGCCTTGTATCTAGATACATACACTGATTGATGCTTCAGTTTAAGAATCTTTACTACATGACAAAATGCGCAGAGCTTAAAGACTGCAAAATGGGTGGGTTTGTAAATCAAAAAAAAAGAGAAATAAATTAACCTCAACAGGTTCACAGTCCTCCTGCTTTCTGAATAAAGCAATACAACGTAATACACCTGTCTCTACTCTGGTTTTTAACTGAATTATTTTTCACCATTTTTATCTGACATAATTCCCTGCTTTGTAGCATTTGGTTCATCCAGTCAGTCAGTAAATACAAATGATTCAGCGGGACAGACCCTCATCCAAAAAAATGAGCTACATTTGCCATGATGCCCTATCCTTTCTTGCTATCCAATGTAGGTATATGATGTACTGTATGTGTCTGTCTAATGGATACTTCGTGCAATCTAAAACAATTTTCAAAAGCCAATTTGTTTGTGTGTTGTAGAGTGGCACTGTTATAACAGTGGAGATAATGCTAAAGCTTGATGTACTAGGAGCCCTTATCAGAGATTTTGTTATCATAAAAGAGTCTTAAAAAGAGACTTGCACTGTTATAGGAGACTAATAATGTCTAGGTGCTTGAGAAGTGTTTATGGAGGGTAAGCTACAGCTGGGAACTTAGTGAATAGGTGCAGGTTTTCAAAAGCTGAATATCTGGAGCTAGTTTTATAGACAATGGCACACCTATTGTAAATCTTTTGAAACAGGAGCCTGTATACAGCTAAAGCAAGTGTAGAAGGTGTTGAATCAGAGTAGAGAATACACCTTGCACAAATATCTCCAATAAGGAAGAAGAATATGTGTTGCAACTTAATCTTTGTTTTATAGATATTTTATCTTATTTCTGAGAATTAATTATAGGATCTGCTGTTGTGATCTTCAGTTCTCAGATCTAAAGTGTAATTTTGTCAGGATACACCCATCCCTGGAAACATTCAAGGCCAGGTTGGATGGGGCTCTGAGCAGCCTGATCTAGTTAGCGGTGTCCCTGCTCCTGCAGGGGGGTTGGACTAGATGACCTCTAGGGGTCCCTTCCAACCCAAAACATTCTATGATTCTATACTTATTGTTAGGGGCAATTGCCTAAAAGAGAAAACCAGAATGGAGATATATCCACAATAGAATGGATTATGAAGGGAGAAGGTGCTTGTAAACCATATATTTCTACATTGTGTTTAAAAAAATCCTGCATAACATGATAGGTAACCTAATGATTCAGAATCCAAAAATCAGTCATTTATATTGTCTTCTTCATGAAGAACCATTACCTTAAGGATCTAAATATAACTTAAGAAAGTCACTTTTAGCTTCAGACATTTATATTAAAAAGTCACTGCTTTCTCATAGATACAGGTGTTTGGGTATTCTGAGGACTAGAAAAACATACCATAAAAGAACTCGCAAGTGTATTCTCTTTTATCTCTGAGGGGTCTTGTGAGCTCTGAATTTTAATAATTGCCACCACAGCTTTACTTTGCTGAATACCAATCATACTCATTTCCCATTCCAAGATCCTTATTCAGTTTCACTTAAGAACTTGTAAATCAAAGTCCGAATTATTATTTTTTTCCCCCCCTCCTTGGGCAAAGACCATAAAACATCTTGGCTGTCAGCTGTGAAAGGAAAAAATGAGGGACAAGCACTGTGGGGACAAGTTTGAATGCAGGATTGAGATGAAATGGCTCACCCAGAACTTATGAAATGTCATGAAACACTGTAAGCTTATGCTGTGGGTTTCATGGGATGAACACCTGCAATTAGCTGAGACATTTGGTTGTTATAGCTCTGACCCCTGTATGTCAATTCCCTCTGCTAAAAATGCAGGAGATTCACAAACTTGTGTGTAGAAATGAGGTACAACAATGTGTTTGTGGCAGAAAACCTGCCTTTCCCAGTTAAGCGACACAAAGAGGCTGCTGTTGCTGTGCCACTCACCCCAGTGTGAGCTGACCTAACAGAAATATTGGGTTGCAAAGATGTGTCTATGCCAGCACTCATATGAGACTGTCCCCCAGAGTTGGCCCAGGCTCCCATATGGATTTTTGCTTCCCTGTTAGCTGCTGTCTTTGTGAATATGTGTGTGCTGAGGACCAGGGAAGACAGAATAAGTCTTTGCAACAGAGACCTTCACAGAGCACAGGGCAAGGCTTGCTCAAGCATCCTCCCTATTTCTAGGCATGGACATATTAGCAAACACTGACTGCGTTCTTGTAGTGCATGCATGCATGTACAATACAAAACCTGTGTTGCAACAGTTGTTTTAAAGATGATTACTGTGGAAACTGAGGAGAAAGGTAATTTATTGGACCATTTGCAACTAGAAGGAATGTAGATCTTAAAAAATGTAGTAAAATGAAGGAAATGGTCTTGCCTTCACAACTCTCTAGACCACAGCCATGGAATCAGCAAATTTAATAAGGCAGGCAGTCTATAAGGCAGTTTTTACAGTCAGGCAAAACTCCTGACAAGAAATGCAGCACTGATATTACATAAATACACACGCCTCATGCCCCAAACTCTATACGAATGTGTGACTTTCAGTTGCTGTTTGTGAAGATCTCGAATGTAGGTTTAAATTCTGACACCTACTGTTATCTTCACAATAATTTATTTCTTTTAAAATTGCTTATCTCAAAGCAAGGTCAAAATTACAGGGTTCACAATCCTTGGGTTTAAAAGGATTAGAAATCTCCTAATTCCCCTGACAGTTCCAGAAAGCATTCTCACTCTCTGCCTAACACTACAGATGGTCTTACCTCTTTATAAGCCTTTCACTGATTTCAGCCAGAGCGCTGAACAATACTGTGTGAGTAAGCAGATTGCTTCAACAATGAACAAGGAGAAAGGTATTCTGTCAACATTTTCAGCA
>NW_009258966.1:1928324-1977179 GCF_000687185.1 Egretta garzetta | reverse complement strand
AAGGTCCAGATATCTTGCAAAAAACTTTGTACTCCATACAAAATATCTGCAAACATTAGTCAGCTATGCAGATATTTTGAAGTTATCTATCTCCATAATATCTGTGCGTCTTTTTTTTTTTTTTTTTGAGGGGGGAGGGGGGTGGGAATATTTCCTTTTTAATTTGAGGAATGAGAAAGCTTGTATCATATGCTGTGAAACCTAAGGGTAAAGTGGTAGGTATTCCTTTAAGCACATAAATAGATTAGATGCAACCACCCAACACAATATATATTACCAATTAACAGCAGAGTTAGACTGTGCCAAAGAAAATCATTGATTTCTCTTTAATTTGCAGCATTACTCTGGTGTACTTATTGTTTAGGAGACTGTGATGCCCGTAAATTTCCACACATATGGCATTATGCTATTCAACCCAATGCACATAAAGTAAAATATCAACCCAAAACACTTAAATCAGTAGGCGAAGAGATTTCACTAAGACAAAGTGGAATAGCAGCAGGTTTTTTAGCAGAGTTTGTTCAAAGTTAGCAGGCAAAGGCTGTGTGATTTGATATCTGCAGCCCTAGCACAGCTAGTGAGAGGAAATGACCAGGTGCTTGACAGTTTCTGTTGGCTGCATCAGGATGTCTTCCTGTAGGATGCAGCTGTTCACCTATTCTTTAGCAAAAGCAGATGGAAAATTCGTGTAGCTAATTGGTACTACTGACACAGGAGTCAAAGAAATGTTGTTACTCTTTTTTTTTTTTTTCCCTTTGACTTCCTTTTCTTCATGCTGAGTATTAACATTCCAGATGGGGAACATTAAATTATGTAGAATTTCAAACAGAAAATGTCTGAAAGTTGATGAAAAATGTCCATAAAATAAAAAAAGGCTGCTGAAGTGAAGACACATGTTATCTATTTCTTCAATTAGCAATAAAATCCTTGTGGTATTCTTAAGGAACTGTGGGAGTTCTGACTGAAACATTCATTATTTTTGAGGATACCACTGTTGGATAAAGGGAAAATAAAATCCCTAAACTGAGCTGTGGAAAGATGCCGCTTTGTAGATGCAGAGGTACTGGTAGAGAAGATTTATATAAATATGCTTAATGAAGTATTTGTAAAATTCTTTCTTGGTAGGAATTTAAGAGATTATTTTAATCTGCTGAGTTGAAAGTAAGACAGATCATTCGATTTCACTTTGAGAGAAAATATGAATTTGTAAAAAATTAAACTTCATAAATGTACTGTGTCTAGGGGTTATTTATAATGCCTTCCTCAGCTGAAATATGTAGGAACATTAACAATAATTCTAGAAATAAAATTATGTGACCTGTCTACCTTTCCATATGATTAAAATACTCAAAAATATTAATATATTTTGTTTTCTCACAATGCCTAGAGTTTTGTTTTGCTATATATTCCTACAAACAAACCCAGAAATTTGTGGAAAGCTTAAGACCCAACAAAGGCTGCTGACAACTGAACAATGAAGATAACAAATTTCAGCGTAAATGCTGCCTTAGCTAAAAATGCTGGAAATTGGTAGACATATGAGATTTCCTTTCTTTAACAACCATTTTTAACATCATTTTTCACTCAAAACCAAAATAATTCAGTGTACTAGTTGAACTGATAAGACTGGGTTTTCTAGGGCCCCTGTGGCTCTCTTCCCTGTTCAGTCAAAATAAAATTGAATGGGATTCAAACAGAAAAATATCCTTAATTTTTCTTGTATTTTTCCTTTTACTAAAGCCCAGAGGGTTTCACACAGCCTCATTTTTTAACAAAGCACCTGATAAAATTATTAGCTTTACTTACATGCTGTATATTTCTTCTAATTACTTGGAATCACCATCCAAAACACAGAGGTATCTTAGAAACCATAATTCATTTACAATGAGGATCTGGATTGTTCCCCTGAGAAAGCTGTAATGAAGCGACCTTTCATGTGGATGTGGTTTTTGGTGGTTTTAGTGAAGGGGGATCTTAATCATCTCCCTCTGCCTTCCCCCATCAAATCTGTTGGAGGTCTCTCTACAAGAGAGGAGAGTAATAACAAGACAGGACAAGGCAACAAATAGGAATGACAGCATTGTTTTCTAGAATTTTCTTGGACTACGGCTATTCCTCAGAAAGTATTGTACAGACTAGGCTTATACTACTTTGATATGTTACTGGGAATAAAGGAATAATTCTAGAGTAACACTCCAAGGAATGAGGGAAGGGGAGCAATTAATGTCTGGGAGACCTCTAGGCAAATGTACATCTTACTGTGGATCTGTACAGATCTTGGAGAGGGGTTTAGTGACCATTTTCTGTGGGTGGGCAAGCCATGTGGTGTGAAAGGCTTGGTGAGGGCAGGACAGCAGAACCACAGGGGTGATTAGATGGTGTAAAGTCAGAGTGAACTTCTCCGGCACGTTAGTGCAATACTGAAAATATTGAAAGTTGTAATGGATTGGCACAGAGCTTTAGCAGAGCTTTATGTCTCATTTCAAAGCTTAATCAGACTTGCCTAAATGTCTGTGCATGAGAAACAGGCCTGTAAATTTGTGGAACTGTAACTCCACTAAAGATTGTTATCTTTTGCAATATTTTTCTGTTTGCTTTGGCTGAAATGAGAAAAAAACAGGACACTTAAAGAAAGGAAAAAAAAAAAAAAGGTTACAAAGCAGAGAATGCTGTAACAAACACACACTGAGCAGGAACAGATAGAGTGAACTGAGTTCAGCAAAACCAAGCACACTCCTACCCCCTCATCCCGCCATTGGATGGACTTCCAATGAAAGACAGGAATCATCAGCCATCAAACTAGGACTAGTTTTTAACTAACAATACATTCAGCCCCATTAAAAAGTGAAAGTTGTCAGGGAAGCCAGTCCAAGGATACAAAATACCTGTGCTACAAGCACAGTAGTATGTCTGGTAGCCTGTCCAATGTCACAGTAATACTTTGAGGGTGTAACTGAGATCTAATTAACATTTTCACAAACTGGTGATGAGTAGCGTTACAAAACATGGAAAAAAGGTCTTTTCTTTATTTCTTTCTTCCTTCCTTCCTTCCTTCCTTCCTTCCTTCCTTCCTTCCTTCCTTCCTTCCTCCCTCCCTCCCTCCCTCCCTCCCTCTTTTAGAAAAATCCCAGGAAGGAGCAGCTTGGAAGTGCTACACCTCACTGACAGCCTCATTGACTGGTGTGCTGGAAGGAAATGTATGGCACCAACCAGACATCCTGCACTGCAGTTTTGGATTGATGTAATTGAATGAACGCTCTGAATATAGGTCACTGTAATCAAATTCCTTAACTTATTCATACTTTGCAAAAGTACCATCAGGAATTTAGAGCAGCCGGTCTGCCCTATTCTTCCTACTTAGTTGTATTTTACATTAAATGGTTATTTGATAAAATATTTGATGCCAGTACAGCAGGGACTAGAGTCTTAGTATGAAAGATGCCACACTGGCACTCACTACCTGTCTCCACTTTACTTCGACATATTCCATAGCAAGTGGATTAACAACAGGAAAAATGGACATTAAAGGAGTCACTTTCTTACCGTGGCAGGTGACAGGAGAGGAGGGATGGATCTGGACAGATAGTTTGGGACCTTCTCAG
Source organism: Egretta garzetta (assembly GCF_000687185.1). NCBI lineage: Eukaryota > Metazoa > Chordata > Aves > Pelecaniformes > Ardeidae > Egretta > Egretta garzetta. The sequence goes on along the minus strand of NW_009258966.1, from coordinate 1,973,577 downwards.
GTGGGGAAGAGAACCAGAATAGATCTTACATAAGCAGCAGGAGCAGTGGTGTACCCTATCACCTGCCACATGTGGGGGCAGTGCAATGGCCATGCCTTCTGCAGGACGCCATCTGGGAGATGTAGATTGTATTAAGCCACTCAGCAGATGACAGATCTGGGCTGTGGGACTCAGTGGGGCTCGGACACAAGAGGGAAAATGCTGCATGGTACTGTCAGGGCTTCTCAGTCATTTTGGGAATGAGCATAAGCCGAGATTTAAGTCAGTGTAATGCTGAAAACTTGAGCACTTTCCAGATTTAGGCCACAACTGAGTGATGTTTCTGAGGACTGTAATTTGTATTTATGCAGCTAAAGCCTATCTTAGATCCCTAAAGGCTTTTCTGGATCCTGGCTTATGACCCATGCGACAGGAAGCATTTCGTACAATAGGAGTTTACATAGCAGAACCCTAATCTGACTGGGGTAGTAGGAGGGACTTAGGCAAATGCACAGAATTTCCTCAGTGCCTGCAAGCCAACAGCATCATTTTCAAACTGTTTTTTATTAGTTCTTCTTTCAAAGAGGAATAGATCCTTTCATATTGTTATTAGATCTGAAGGAGAATGAAGACTACAAGGAACAGCTAAAAAGTGAAGCTTTGCAATATTACATCCTTTTTCAGGGCAGTAATGCCTTAATTGTTGGAAGGCTTCTACAGACTAGTTATAAATGAAGCTCTGCCTGTCATAAAACTTAATATGCTCATGGTCAAAGCAAGTTATGCTCAGACGCACCTCTGAGATGATTTTCCTCCAGTTTGCTTTTAGCACTAGGGGAAGTTATTACAGAGTGGATTACTGTTGTAATAAGGTTTTCTTATGGGGATGTAGAAATAAATGTGGATTATTAAAATATTTGTTAATGGTTTCCTCACACTAAATGCTGTGTATCATATTAGTAGTTTTATTGTTATGCTACGTGTGTATTTTGAAAACTTAAAAGGGGGGAACTTAAACATTGAGGAACACTCAGCTTCAGAGACCAGTTTAAACTGAAACTGAACTTTCAGAACCAGCTCTCTATGCCACTCATTACTACTGAGTAATATGAGATTAGTGTGAAAAATGCATATATCTCTTCATGTGCAACAGTGATGTTTGGAGGACTCATCTCACAATGACCACAGCTAACAATTTAGAAAGCATGCGTACACTGTGGCAAAGGGGAACTTCCAAGTAGTTAAGGGATGAATAACTTCACCCAATACCTTGCATTGCATATGCACTTCCTGGAATGATTCAGAAGCAACTTTAAGGTTGTTTAAGGAGAGTCTTCCAAGGGCATTGGTTCGGACCACGTAGGTGAACATGAAGCAGTTTCTGTTTCATAGGTCTTCGTAAGAGGTAATGCATGCACATGGTATTACAGGGAGAAAAATAATAACATAATTGCTGGTAGTAATTTCACAAGCTGTGCAATCAATTGCCCTTTAGCTGTGATATTTTTAGCACATTACCTCGCACACTATAGGTAGACATACAAGGACCTCTGTCTTTGATGGGCTACTTGGGGCTTTACTTTGAAAAACAATATTAATAAACATCCCCCATCCCTTAATTGAGGAATTATGATCAGGAAAGACACTGAAGTTTTCTGCCTTGTGGTTGTCTAAATTTAAGAATTCTTCAATATTTATTCAGAGTTAGGGACAGAAACCGTGCTTGCTAAGATGACTGTTCTTGAACCTTCCTAAACACATGTGTGGCTGAGCAAGTGGGGTTTTATGGACTCTGGAGCAGCCCATAGCAGCAACATTGTTGAGTTCTCATGCTGCCTTCCTGTAGTTCAACCTCATTTTTCATCTGCTATACTGAAGGGCCTCCCTTTATTTTAAGGTGATAGAAATTTTTCTTTGGCATGTGATATGCAGGGACAGGTGAAGTAGAGATCTTGTGGATCTATGTGATTTAAAAATCTCTTGCATGCTTGTCTATACTGGATGACCAAAACCGTCCTTTCCAGGTTCTGTGTTTCCATGCAAAACCCCTGTGGGCATCTTCTTTGATATGCTAAGATGGGAGATCCTAGCAAGTCCCTTCATGCTCACATGACAACTCTGTATCCACTGTTTGCAATGCTTATTATGCAACCATTGTTCTTCTGGGACAAAACAGAGCTGCCTGAAAGCTTAAATGAAACTAGCACAGATAAAATGCTTTTCTGTGTGTCAGCTCTCACATCTCTTACCTTCAAAACTTTGCTCAGCTACGCTCCTGAAGATGTTCAGGCTTCATGCTCCTCCTCCCATCCTTTGGCCTAATTCATGAAGACCTTGTTTGTTTTTCTCATGTCAAAGCAGGCCTAACCTAGCTGGAAAGATGAAATGCCCAGATACCACGCAACATTGTCTGTTTTCTTATATTTTCAGCCATATTTGGGCTATTCAGGGTTTTTTTTTTTTCCATTTAGTATTTGAATTTTACAAAGGGGATGGCAGGAGAATATACCAAACAAGATTAACTAATACTAAGTTCCAAGGTAACGCATTTCAGCTTTATTCAGCTGAACAACCAAACTTGCAAATGCTTGTCCTAATACAAATCTTCAGTGAGAAGTTCTTAAGTCTTATTTTACTCAACTTTTGCAAGCTCATCTGCAAAGAGAGAGCCCAAATCTCACTGAAGATCTGCTGGTCTAAGAGATCCCTTGGACCTGCTTGCCAAGCCACAGCCCCACTTAGAAATTAAACTATTTCACAGAGAAAATTATATTCCATGTCATTATATCATCTTAAGTTACTAACACAGAAAGGCTGCATCTGGCATTCATGAAAAAATCTGAACTTAACTGTTTCCACTTTTAGAATTACAACCTATATTTAAAACTAGAAAGTGATTTGTCATCAGAAACAATATGCTGATACCTAGTCTAATTTGCTCTTTTGAAATGATTGACAGTTTTTCTTAAAAGCCTTTCAAATTGATCACCCTTTTCATTCTGGAGAAACACAGCTGCTTTCCCACCTTTGAACACACCAGTATTTTGACAGGCAGTGGGAATTCACATTTTCGAAGAGGCTTTTACAATCCCTGTCCAAGGCAAAGGTAAATGCATGTTCCTCTGTAGGACTGTTCCTTATCATAGTTAGTTTTGCGCTTTTTTCCAAAGGTGGCTTGCCTACTATATGGGTCTTTACTTCAAGACCATTAAGACCACCTAAGGAGAGGACATATACAGGCCTGCTTCTGAGAACTGTCAGCATTACTGATGTATTAGCGTATGCTGATGACCCAGCTGTCTTCCTACTCATCCATAGCAGGCTGTTGCTTGCCGGGCTACAAACTGGCAACTTCCTTTCTAGTCCAGGCTTCACAAGAAATAACACTAAAAATCAACCCTGCTGCTTTTGAAGACAGCCTCTCTTCTGAAGGCTGTCATCTTGTGCTGCCATTGATGCCAGCAAAGCAAAGGAAAGAATATGACTCTAAAATAAGTTCAGCTGTTTGCAGGGTCCAGTTATATCTGTAGATCAAAAATAGGCAGCTTTTTATACCTCAAAGAGATTAAAATTAGAGTCCGTGAACAGGGAGACAGACAGTTGCACCTGGGCATGCAGCTCCTCTTGTGTCTCTGTTTTTCTTGGCTCAAACTAGGCAGATTTTACTTGACAGTGAAACTGAACCCCAAAAATGCTGTTTATTTGTTTTCAAGCAGCAGAGAAGGCACCTTCATAGAACTGGCACGCAGTACAGTGCTGCTGTTTCATTTTGGGGTAATGCATTCCCTATTATACTTACTGTTCTGCGTTTATTCTATTGCCTGGTACTGTAATACACTGCTCCCAGTATGCTAAAGGGATTTCATGGAGCTGCCATTACCAGCTTGATTTGTAACAGGAAGTCAGCACAATGAAGGCTTTGAGAAGATTAATGTGAGAAATGCATGCCTCTGTAGAGGGGCATCAATGCAAAATGAAAAACAACACTGTCTTCCATTGCTTGTTACTGCCATCTCATTTTCACCAGTAAATAACTAGTGCATTTCTCTCCACAATGAACACCAACAAAAGGAAGACAGCCTTTATCAACAATGGGCATACTATAGGAGGGGAGAGAGAGGGCAGCATTCCTCTCAGGCATTTGATATAGTTACCTGTCATTCCTCACCGCCCCCGAGACCACTGTGTTTAAAGAAACTCCCTCAAATTTTACCTCACTGAGCATCTCCTGACAACCTGCAACTTTCTGTCAGAAAATTCACAATGGGTTAACAAAGGCTTTAGCAGTTTAGGAATAGGTTTTGACGATCTGCTCATGAACATACTCTAGTGAAGCCGTTTTGTCTACTACCTTAGCTTAGATGATAAACTGCATTTGGTAGCACAGAGCACACAACTGTGCTGTTGGCTTAAGAACAGCCAGCAGCAAAGTAAGGTGGCCTCAGGAAGTGTTTTCTTAATTTTCACTGGACGTACGTTATCATTACACATGCTGATCAAAAGTCGCTGGCTGTTTTCTGAGTCACACAGTGTTCCTGCATTAATTTGGAAATCCAAGGAACTAAAAGACTAAAAGAAGGTAGGTATTTTTATTAATTTCTGTCTTATCTATTTGCATTTCAATTATGTGTTATTTTAGGGCAAAAACTACAGATGAAAAAAAAAAACCAGGAAGAATGATTAATAGGAGGTTATTTCCCTTGCTGAAGGTCAGATTAATCTTTCAGGAGCCTTTGGCAGGCCACACATCAGGTGCTATCTGAAAACATGAAAACAAAACCAGCTGGTATGGCAGGCATGGAGAGGCAGTGCAGAGCGTATGAGGACCACAGGCAGCCAGTAAAAGGTTGCATCAATGTGCAGAAACCAACATTAACCCGGACCAGTTACTCAGCAGTTAGGTAGCCCTGGAGTAGGTAGCAGTTTAGGTAGCCCTACTCTAGCTTCCCCCTTGGAGTCCCACAGATTTGGGGTGCTGCAACAAATGACCGTGGTGCAAACCAATTGATCTGGACCACAACTGCTCCTGCTTACGTCGCTGCACAGCTATCCTCACGCTCTGTTATCTCCAGGTGGTGAGTAATTCACTGCTTCCAAAGGCATTTTTACAGCACTATTTCTGTGTTAAGTCTACTTCTATTTAGCTTGGGAATTTCTTAGCTCATGTATCTTCTATGCCAATTTTCTAATTCTGTCCACATGCGCTGACTTTGGGAAGCTCAAGGAGCCATGCATTAGCAGGAGGCAGCAGTTGTATCTGGTACAGAACCTCCTGGTTTCCACATGTCCAGCCGTGTCAGAATTTATTGACCCAAGACACACAGCTCACAAGCAAGCTCATTTGCTAGAAGGAGGGCTTGACTGTGATAAATACAACAGCATTTTTGAACAGTGCCTGTCTGTTAATCAATTAGCATGTAAATAAATTAAAAAGTAATGAGGAACTGGGAGAACATTTCTGCCTCCTGTCACAAAAAAGCATGCTGGAAGACTGTTGTGGGTCCATTTGCTATTTTTTGGTAATGATAGAGTGTGTTGAGGTGTTACATTTCTCATGCACCCTGCACGAGTATGCATGGTAGCAACACCTGCAATCTACTATAGTAGCTCTGCTATGAAGGTAATAACGAACAGGCTACTTTGTGATATGTTTCTTCCCCTAAGTCTGCTAGAAGGGTTCTAAATTGATTTAAGTGTGACTTAGTTAAACTGGATTAAAGTCTACACTCCATTAAAATATAGTCAACTGATGTGCCTTGCAGGAATTTTACTTTATGAACAGGACTATGCTTTAGAGATGACTTTTTCCAAAAGGTTGATTTTGTCTTATTTTTTTCCTCGTCAGCTTCCTGCAATCTAGATTCAAATGAATGCATGAGGAAATAATTCAAACCTGTGGCTGTTTTGCTATTCTCCTCCATAGCTGTGATATCTCTGTAGCTTCTCTCCCTTTACTGCATGGGTGTGCAGATGTGCATGACAATTGACTGCCACAGACCTAGGAAACTTTTTGATTTGATGAGGGCAAATAGAGAGGTGACAAAGTTTGCTGACAAAACCAGGTTGCTGAGGGTAGTAATGATGGAGCTACCTGTGCAGAACTGCAGAAGAACTTTATGGGACTTTGTACTTGGGGATTAAAATGGAAGACAAAATTTAATGAGATAAATACAGACAGATGCACACAGGACCCCTCCTTGCTCTCCCTTTCCCTTGTCTTGGTCTCCTTTTCCTGAGGAGTTCATGGGGAAAATATAAAATATATGGTTTGCAAGATGACTGCAATGAGTCAGGAATGAGATCTTGAGTTTATAACAGACAGTTTCATGACAATGTCAGCTTAGCAGTCAAAAAAGCACACTGACTGTTGGGAATTACTAAGAAAGAAGAAGGAAAGAATACAGAGAATAGAATTTTATCACTGTATAAATCTATGGTGGGTTCTATAATTTTTTGCTCTCAAAAAAGTTGTCATAGATTTAGAAAATGTCCAGAGAAGGACAAGTCAGGACAATCAGAAGGGGTGGATCTTACACACACAATAGGTAATTACATGGTGGAAATACTTCACCACAGGATGCTGTGAAACCTAACATTTCACACAGGGTCAAACAAAAATTGAACTAGCTATTGGAAGATGAATACCTGAAGCCTTCTAAAGATGTGAAAATTCACCTCTGACTCAGGAACCCTACAAGCTGCAAATTCTGGGAAGCTAGAGAGAAATTTAGGGGAAGTCTAACTGTGTCCTTACTCTGCTCTGAAGGCACTTCTCTGGGAAATCACTTTTGACCCCTCTTAGAGAAAATGTATTAGGCTAGAAGTTCTGATCCACTCAGGCAGTTCTTATATGATGTTAAATGCCCTGATACTCCTTCTAAAGCCTCGCCAGAGAGGGACAGCACAAAATTAACAAAAGGCCCAGGCTTCTTCATCTCTGGTTGTGATGAGGTTCTGAAAATTTACATGGAGGAACACACAAAAAGATTGAAATTCAAACTGTTCATCAACCACTGATAACATCTGAGGTTCTTTGGAAAAGAATTTTTCTGAGTGACAAAAGTTGCTTGAATATTGCAGTTCTAGTTTGGAGTTGTGGCTCTTCTGTGGAATCTAAATGTTTATCTTTGAAAGTATTAAGTCATCCCAGAAAATCAAGCTGACAAGGATTTGTCAAATGCTTGTCTTTAAGTGGGGGAAAAAAGTACACAATGAAGAAAGAAAAAACATGCTGAAAGGAAGAGCTTTGGGGTTTTTTTTAACCATGCCCATGAACTCAGGGCTGTGTTAATTTCATTGTCTTGTACTTGCACTTACAGGGAGCTTCGGTTTTCTGCCAATTTGTTTCCAAGTGTTATTTGACGTATGCCTGGCCAGGAAGTATTTACAAATAGAGCTCCAGTGATTGCGTGTTCCTTTTTTTTAACCATGTATTCATGGGAATGTTATTTTTAATCTACTAATAATTATTTATGTAGCTTCTATTTTCCTCTGTATATTACGTTTTGCTCCAAGACTGCAAAATTTATGATACCGAGGTCCTGAAAATAATAAATTGTTTGCATAAAACTGAGGAGACAATTTAAAGAATTCTGTTAGTGTGGAACAATTTTCTGCTCCCTTCTCATTTTTTTTTTTTCTTTGAAGTAACAAAGAATATTTCCCTATATGTTCCTATTTTAACGTAGACTCTTTCTTCAGTGAATATCAGTCCATGAACATCTCACCATTTTGGAAAGACAATGGCTACAACATCACAAAGACATCAAAGGCTGTTTTTGTCTTAGAGTTCCTGGTAGGTTTGAGTATGCATATGAAACGTAAATCTAATATAAGCATGCCATATTCTCATCTTAGCTTTTTTAGTCTTATTTTTAAAAGAACAAACATCTGGAAACACATCAAACGTCTGGAAAAATCATTGATTCATGATCCTCCTAATTTGAAGATCCAGTGATTTGTGTCAAGATGGAAGAATGAACTATGCCCCATAAAGGGCTTTTATAGCTAAGCTAGAATTTGGGTAGAACTGTGGCATGAAAGTGTAAAACTGAGGTTCATATATACCCTCTTACAGTTGCTGCTTAGCCCCGGGCACATCCTTCTTTGGTTTCAGAGTCCTTGGTGAGCCCAGAGCTCTGCTTCAGAGATCCTCCTGCAGCCCTCAGTGCAGCTGAGCTCCTTGTTTCTGCCTAATTGAGGCAGGACTCCAGCCAGTTGCTATCCTCCAGATATGTGTGGCTGCTTATTGGCAGGATTCTCATCCAAATGCTGATGTGATCAAATTGTTTGTCTCAGGAGAGAAAGGAGCAGCCACTGCTCATTAGATAACAAAAGCAGTCAGCCAACTCATGGGAGACTTGGTTTCAGTCTTCTCCACAGCCTGAGAAAGCTTGCATGTCATTTCCCACTCCTGTGTATCCAAAGCAAGAAGGAAAATGCTGGTTGTCCTCATCATTCTCTAGTCTTTTTGTCATGAGAGAGGCGGCTGCAACAGCAGAGCACTGTGCATGATGAAAGTGCAGGGTCCCTGTCTCTCCACATCACCATGTTATCTCTTTGACAGCTGAGGCACTCAGCACTGCAACGGAACTGTGGCACCGTGGTGAGAAAGCTTCCATACTATTATATGGAGTGCGGGACAAGAATTTATAGGGAGGGACACAGTTTGTTCATCCCTCTTGCTTTGCTTTACCTCTCAGAAAAACAAGTGTACTTTCACCCACTCACTATATCCAGCCTCTGAGCTGGAGCATGCAGAGGGGCATGCCTGCAGACCTGGTTCTGGCATCTGCATCTGGATCGGGTGAAGTTTCAGGCATGCTGGTTTCCTAATTGCTTGCTCAATTTACAAGATGCTCAGATTGTCCTCCTGAGGAGATTCTGTCTCCCTCAGCAGTGTGTATGGAGCAGAAAGCACCTAATTCAGAATTCTGGATCCTACTCCAGAGGCCTGCATGTTTCATATCATTTATTACATCTAACTGTACGCGGCCTTATTTGGTGATTCACCACTCTACATATTGTATAAATTTGTGTTTTCTGAAAGCTCTGAAATGAAATGCAATTGTACAGCAGAAGTTCCCTGCTCTGCTATGTGGACAGTGTGTTACCATTGTTGGACATACATTACAAATGAATAAATTATTTTTTTTATATTAAAACTATATGACATAGCAATTGTAATGAAAATGAACTAAAAATAGAAAGAGGCCACTACTAGCCAGAGGCTATCTTGTGTGCCATAATGTAGCAGCAGTCTCTAATCTACCAAAGGGATTGTTTACACCAAAAGTGTTTGGTTAAACTGCACTTTTAAAGTCTATGAATTGTTCATATCTATGGAATTGGCTCTCTTTTTGCTTATGCTAGCAAGAATTGAACTCCGTTGACATACATAGGTGTAAAACCAGTAAAAGAGGAAATAAGATAAAGTTCATATATATATCTGCAGATACCGGCAAATGTATTAGACCTAACACATGGTTCAGACACAAGGCTGAGTTTGCTGTCTACTATGCACCACTGAGTTGTGATACGTGATGATACATATGATTCTTTAGAAGGCAAGGTAAAATGTGTTCTCCCTCATGAAAGCTGAAACTTGTTATGCTATGGCATTTTCTTACATATTTGGGACAGGGTACACATTTGCATGTCATCAGTTTTCCTAGTATGAATTATACTTGGTTCAGTGTGTTAAGTGAGGGTAACATGGGCTGTGAGCCATCTAGGACCTCATTCCCACTGGGTGCTGAAATAGCTCATGGGGCAGCTGGACTCATTTTGCAGAAACCTCAGAGCACCTTCTCTTCTTTGCCACTTAGATGGTGCAAGAATGATGCCCAGTATGGCCATCGCCTACACCTCCTTCTCTCCAGCTCTTCTTACAGAGGAAGTACTGAGGGCATATTAAAGGCAAGGAGAGGTAACTAGAAGGGATGATTGGAAAGTCGCTCTCACTTGCTGAGGATAACTCCATATCCTGAGTAGCTATGACTCTAGACAGCATTCCAGGCTATGGGCAAAAAGAAATGCCAGGCTACCTCTGGTGCTAAGCAGGGGTTTAGAGGCTGTATCTAGTTAATAGATGGTATATGGTGCACATAAAGTAAGCTGGAATTACAGAAGCCTCAAACTCTGCAGGTAAGTTATTGTGAATGTTAGTTCCTTCTTAATTCCAGAGATATGAGGAATATCACTGGTAAAGCCCAGTAATGTAACAACCTTCCCCATATTTCTCTCTTTGAATAATAAAAGGCCTGAAGTGGGGCTGCCTGCTCCACACTGGTGTAACAATCAGATGCTGTTTTCTGTTGCAGCTGCTTTCTTCCTTGTGAAATGCCCAGCAAATAACCATTTCTGGATGTTATACCTCTTTCTGGAAAATCTCCACTCTGTTCATTCAACCCATGCGTGCAGCTGCACAATCAGCACAAAGCACTCGTGCATCCGCTGCTCCAGGAACAGTCTTCCACAGTGTGTCCTGACACTGATGTGCCTTGCGTTAGCTGTTTTTCGGGGTGTAATCTGCATTCTCCTAATAGCACTGGATACATTGGTACAGAAGAATTAGAGGGCATTTTGTGATCATGAAATCTAATGACAAAGCTAAATCAGCACTTTGGTGCCGTGCTTTGAAAGAAATTGGTACTAAAAGGTCGGCAAGTCTTTAGCAGAGGAAGGTTCTTTACAGAGCTAACTGTGTAGGACCAGAGTCTACTACTTCTGTTAGGCTTAGTGGCATTTTACTGTTTGAGATGGTTGTTTTGTTGTTTTTGACTTGTCTAATACAAGAGAAGATAAAGTCATGTGAGAATCTGTCCTTTAACACTACTCTCTCTGTGGTGGGTTGATCTTGTCTGGCTGCCAGGTGCCCACCAAGCCACCCCATCACTCCCCCTCCATCAACTGGACAGGGGAGAAAATACGACGACAGGGTCGTGGGTCGAGATAAGGACACGGAGGTCACTCACCAATTACCGCCTGACTTGGGGAAATTAGTTTAATTTATTGAGAATTAATTGTAACAGGGTAGGACAGTGAGAAATAAGAACAAATCTTAAAAACCTCCCCATACCCTTCCCCTCTTGCCAGGCTCAGCTTCACTCCCATATCTTCCACCTCCTCCCTGCAAATGGCACAGGGAGAGGGAATGGGGATTGCGGTCGGTTCATAACACTTTGTCTCTGCTGCTCCTTCCTACTCATGCTCTTCTCCACTGGGTCCCTGCCAGGGGATACAGCCCTTCACAAACCGTTCCAGAGTGGGTCCTTCCCACAGTCTGCAGTTCTTCACAACTGCTCCAGCGTTCCCACAGGGTGCAGTCCCTCAGGAGCAGACTGCAGACTGGTGTGGGTCCTCCACGGGGTCACCAGCCCTGCCAGCAAACCTGCCCCAGCCTGGGCTCCTCTGCGGGGAGTCGCAGCCTCCTTCAGATGCATCCCCCTGCTCTGGCATGGGGTCCTCCCTGGGCTGCAGGTGGAGATCTGCTCCATGATAGACATCCCTGGGCTGCAGGAGCACAGCCTGCCGGGGAACCTGCTCCGCTGCCTGAAGCCCCTCCTGCCCTCCTGCTGCACTGGTCTGGGGGTCTGCAGGGCTGTTTTCTCTTGCATTTTCTCACTCCTCTCTCCCAGCTGCTGTTGCACAGCTTTTCTTACCCTTTGTTAAATATATTATCACAGAGGCACTACTAAAGTTGCTGACAGGCTCAGCTTCAGAGCCAGCTGGAGCTGGCTCTGTTGACATGGGACAGCTTCTGGTGTCTTCTCAGAGAAACCACCCCTGCAGCCCCCCTGCTACCAAAACCTTGCCACGTAAACCCCAACAGACTCTAACATATAAATACAGCATGAGGTTAAAAGGAAATGCAACAGCGTAAAGTCATGCATTATAAATGAAGGATGGCCATTTGTCCTGTAACAGTGGCTGTCATTTTGCATTTGACAGTGATGACCCAACCTATGCAGGAACCACTTCTGCACTGGAGTTCAGACTTCACGTTTTCCTCAGAGGACAAAAAGAGTGTGCCCTACACATTTTACCAACTTGTTTCACACAGCAGGTGATGTTATGACAGATATTGGCAATACTTCTAAATCATGTAAAAAGAAATGGTCTGTGTTCTATTATCCATTTCAGGATAATCCACACTGTCCCTTCACTATGAAGAATTTCCTTGCAGACCTCATTGTGTGCATATATGCAGCATATAATGTGCTGCATATATGTGTATTCCATATTAGATTTTAGCTCTGTCTATCCAATATATCTGCAAGGATCATGTTTTCTTGTTCCTCTGTGAAACAGTGAAGAAGTTATGGATGGGTCCCACGTCTCAAATCAAGCTCCTTCAAGAATTCCAACAAAACTTGTTTGCTGACTATCATGTTACTGTCTTACTTTCCACCTTTCTAAAGTCACCTGATTGTCATGAATTACCAAATGAACACGTAATGTAGAAAGCTTAGCAATTCAACGTGACCCTTGGTTCAGATTCCTTCCTGCTCTTCAGTTCCTGAATTTTTAATACACCTTCTCTTGCCTGAACAGAAAGGTTTAATCTCTCTCATACAAGATTCTTGTGATATTTTACAATCTGTGTGCTTCTGTCCCACCCACCCCACCCCACACACTTTTCCTGTATGTAATCTGGGTGAAATATTGCTGAATGGCACACGCTGCAGAACTGGAAGGATTTGAAATATGGGTTCAGTTATAATTTTAACAACAGTGAGAGTGCTGTATTACTTCAATCTTGGTATCTGCACAGTATTTGCACTGGTATAGTTGCACAGAGTGGTGATCTGTTGGCATATTCTCCTACAGATAATGTTATAGTAAGGTATAAAGGAATTTCATGTACCTTTTGTCTACTTCTATTCTCTTACAAGTTCCATGGTTTTACATACTTTTATATCAAGCTGACTGCATCTGTCCTTGAGGGCAATGTTGCACTTTAATGGTATGGTTAAACACTACAACTTTTGTGTGTAGACAAACCCTCAGGGCTCAGACAGACGCTAAAGTTACTGCAGCTCAACAAGTTACTGCACATCAGCAGAGCCACAGTAACCAGTCATATACATGTGCTTAGTCTGTCCCAAATGTGAGGTAAAATAGAAGTGCTTGAACCTCTCTTTCTGTCTCTCTTTTTTCTTACTTATCTGATAGTTCAAGTATGATTAACTTCTGTACAAGCAAAAAATAAATCACAGTGAGTCTATAACATGAAGTAGATCACTTTTTAAAAAGCTGAAGGGGACAGAAGTTCCGTGGGACAGAGCTGCTCCGTTTAAAAAGAGATGCTGGAGAAAATAACTAGAATGGAAGTTGCTTTTAAAATTAGTTTACTGACCTTTCCCTCCTGACTGTAATTGACTTTAAAACCTGGGTCTGGGGTGCACAGTAGTTTTAATATGAGGAAGCTATGACTCCAATGTATAGTTCTGGTGAGGGTCTACACCTCTCATGTGGTGCCTAGGCTTACTTGGAGAGACAAATACTTTTTCCACAGTTTGTTCCCTTACATACTATGTAAGTCATCAAAGCAATTATAAAATCAATTGCAACTCTGAAAATGAGCCAACGCCATTCCCTTAAGATTAGTGTGACATGCTGAGACTGCTCACCCTGACTTAAGACTCTGACAGCAGCACTTTGCACATGTTAGAGAGTAGGCAGCATAACGTAGAAAGCCACGAAGTAAAGTCGTACAATAGTCCATCTTACAGATCATGGCTACATGTGCACCATCCACCTGTGATAATAGCTTTGGCTAAACTCCCTCTATGTGACACAACAGACAGATGGGCTGACTGTAACCTTGCCCGCTCTTTGCAGGCAGAAGGGGTACTTCACTTACATTCATTGAGGAAGGACCTCCATACAGCAATTCGAAGTAGGGAGCAGGAAATATTAGCAGCAGCTGAAGCACTGATTGTCTCTGAAAATTGGAGTGGTCCTAATGGACCAGTGGTTTGGAGTAGTGCTGGTAGTAACTTGCCCTTAGGCTGATATCAGGACCAATTCTGCTGCTGCAGAACCTGGATGTCCCTCTAGCTAGCCCAAGTGCTTCATCAGCCTTTCTTAAACTGAACCAGAAACCTGCTTAGAAAAAAAGAGGCTTCCACAAAGTTATTGTTTTTACACTGTCTCACTCTGCATCATGTTCAGTTTTCTGCCTAAAGCCTTCTCAAACCCTGTCCTGTCTCAGACTGTCCTGCCCTGTGACGGAGCTTAAAGGAAACAGTCCAGATCATTACCACCACTTGCAGTGAAGCCAAAACTGTGGGCTGCAGTAGGGTTTTTTTTTGGTTTGGGTTTTTTTTTTTTTTTGGTGTCTACTCACCAAGCCTGTTCTACATATTCTAGGAGGATCCTTTAATAAGGTACATTAAGAACTGCTGACAGTCTCAAACTGATATGGGGTAAAAAGTAATGGCACATCTTCAACACACCGGGCTCACTGCTGCTGTGCATTCTCAGTATACAGAGCAGAAATTTCTAGCTAGAGTTTTTAAGCAGCTGAGCCTATTTTTGAAACACTTTAATTTTTCTTATGTGTTCTTTTTCATATTTATACATTCAGACATTCTCAGGTACTAAAGCTTTATAATACATATTCATATGACAACTCCAAACAACATGATGGCTTGTTTAGAAATTGAAAAAAGCAGTTTTGAGACTGAATGATCAGTATTATCCAGAAAATGACTTGAAGATGTTATTTGAGGCTGGCACAACATAGTTGTTATTCTTGCAGAGACATAAATCTGCTTAATAGCAACATTCAGTACTTCTAATTTTTCTTAAATATCAGGGAACAGTTTCCTGCAGTGTAACCGAGCTAGAATAAAGAAAGTAGGGTAGATACAGTAGGATGAAAACATGATAGAGATATCTATTGACTATGTGTACAAGTCTGCACAGTTGGAACCAACTATAAAATAATTTCAAGACTATCAGGCATGTATTCTGCGACGGAGAACAAAGGAAGTGTCACACAAAGTTAGGCCCTTCCACAGAACACATGAAAGATCTTGACAATTAATTTGTGTCAGCATCAGTTCGGAAGCTGAAATGCATTGGTATCAAAAGAATGGAAGACTATAGTTTGTATAAGAATAAAATCTGATCATTCTCATATAAGCCTAAACGACTTCAGGCAGGATTGTCACAGATATGGGAATAGGAATGAATTAATATTCAAAATTACATGGGGGCATGTGGGGATTATTTTACAATAAAAATAATTTCAATCTATTAAAAAATTATAGGCATGAGAAGCATTCCAGGCTAATGACGATCATTACTGGGAAAAATGTAGCTGTTGATTTAGTGTGAAATCATTTATGTGTAGTATATATTTACTCAGTCTTAATCAACATCACAGTAATCTAGATCGTGATTAAATATTAAGGTGGAAGCTTGAGGTCACGGAGGGCTCTGTTATATTCTCCTTCAAGAACTCAAGGGACAAACAGGGCAAATTATGGCAAAGTCACGCACTGCATCCCTTCTCCCCTCCCCTTCCCACATGTCAATATTCCCCTTGGGGACTCTTCCCACAGAAAAACAGCGCGGCAGGTGCTCTCTGCATCACTTTTCTGATTGCCGCGATCTCCAGGGCAGCGAGCATCAGGCAGGCCAGGTGGCAGCGCCAAATCCAGCACCCCCCCGCCCCAGCTCAGGTGCCCCTTGCCTCTGGGGGTGTGAGGGAAGGAGGAGCTCATCCGAGGCTTAGGAGGAGAAGAAACAAATGCTGTTTGCAAAAGGAGAAACCAGACAGATTTTCCCTGATTTTAAAGGCAGGGGAAGCCTTTCTTGCTGGTCGGGTCTTTCAGTGATAATAGAAAGCACAAGCCTAAGGGTGGTAGGAGGAAGAATACATCCCCCTATGGAATTACATAGGATAAAAATAAGGGCTTGAATCTGAAACCACGGCTCCTTTTGCCTCTTTTCCTACCTCCCACAGACAAATGGGTAAAGCGCAATGAGCAGAGTGAATGTATCAGCTATTGCCACCAGAGAGCTGCCAGATGTCTGCTTTGCAATTGGAAAACAAGGGAAAAAAAAACCAAAACCAGTCCAGAGACACGGGGGTGGTGGAATATGATAGTTAGTATCAGAACCCAAGGAAAATTAGCTAATGTGTGTGTCGGAACAAGAAATCCTCCATTTGTTGCAATTACTCAAAATCTTGGCGTGCCATTGAGAATGCATTTTAGAGCCTGGCGTAATTAAATGGGGAGCAGGAGCCAAAAGGGAAATTGCAAACCCCTGAAAAGGAGAGCTAAGAGACTAAAATCATACCTCATTTACATATTTTGTCATAATTTCAGCAACTTTAGCCAAATTGTATCAGGCCAAATTGATACGGATGTTAAGCAGCAGCAACTCTACTGGCTGAAAAAGTTACTCTGGACTTGTACTGTAAAACGGAGATCAGAATTTGGCCCAGTGTTTGAAAAGTGCTTTGATCATACGCAAGTTTCCCAGTATTACAGAACTGGAATTTGCTGAAGAGCTTGTGACTGAGCCACCTTTCAGACTGCTGTCCCTGCAGGGAGGAGCTCTTTGTTCAGCAAGCAAAGCTTGGCTTCACCCTGTTCTTCCACCTGCCTGGAGGCCATCATAACCAGCCCCAGGAGTAAAGAGCGACCTTACTTCAGGTCTGCATTGTGCTGACTTTTAATTTTCTCTCACTGACTCTTAAGCTGGTGCAAGCACTTGGAAGGCGGTGCAGTGCATCTGCATCCAATCCTGACACTTTGGCTGGGAGAGAGGAGGAGGAGGCTGGGCTCCCCTGTCTGCTGGCCAAGGGCTCCCCAGGGCTGCAAGAAGCCTTCGCTCCGCTTTGAGTTCTGCATTTAGCAAACAGAGCTCAGTGGAGAGGAAACCCAGAGAAACTGCAGGTTTGGTGTGAGTCTGATCCCAGCCTTGGTTTCAAAACTCTGATGCTAAACCTAGCCAGAGAGCAGTCGCTTTGCCAGTGCTTAGCCATAAGATTTGGGGATTCCTCTGAAACTCTCACAAACATTTAAAAAAAAATGCCTATCAACTCCTGCAAGCCAAAAGCCTAGCATTCCACATAGCTGTATTTAAAAGTCACACTGAAGGACCAAATTGCAGGATCGCTACAAAGAACAGCATTCTTTATATTCGTGTGCTGAAAAGGTTAAGAAAAAAAAATTGTAAGCAGGTTCTTTGCCATACAAAAGACTCGGTCTTCACCCACTGATGGCTATAGCAGCTGAAAGTTAAAATTGAAGTTTACTACTGGCATTTTTTCATTGCCATTTTCAGTGGTAGGATTTGATTTCTTTCTGGCTTAGCAGCCTTCCATATTTGTTTACAGAACTGGGAAGGGAAGTAACTTTCTAGATATTATAAATGGTTAACTCATTGCATAATGCATATTTTCCAAGAGCTCTGCTTGTTGTTGAGTATTGAGGAGACACTACAACTGACAGAGTTGTCTCTTCTTCCAGAAACAAAATGAGTTAGTAAAAGTGAGATAAAAATGGCCCATTTTGTGAGAATCTTAAAAGGAGAGGGGAAGGGACACACAAGTGGTCTCACCAAGGACTGAGTATAAGCAGAAAGAATAAGATGCATTTTTATAGCACACAATGAAAGCTCTCCAGTCCCAAACAGTATTTATTGTTTGTGTTACTATTAGTTAAATGGACTGCTAATTTTTCCTTCTTCTGGTCTGTATCCACTGGATTGTTATTTTTGTTCAGCTGCAGCTTCAGAGCATGTAGTGATTAAATCTCCCCCAAGGATTTGTTTTTGCAAAGCCTAGCAGTCTATGCAGTCTTTCTTTATAGATTTGGTATACTTTGGCTGTGGCTGAGCTAATGGGAGGGGTGCTTTCATATTATTATTGTGCATATTAAGGAACATGTATATGATCTCCAGGCCGGGGATTTAGTAGGTGAACCGTTTTAGTCAAGGTACAACTACTGTAATAAAATCTTTTGAGCCTGGGGCCTAACCCTGTAGCATTTAGTCTGCAGTCATGAGACAATTGTCTGTATCAAAAAGAGTTACAATGGGGAAAATCTGGGGAAAAAAGGGGGTTGGAATGTGGTCCAGCATGCATCAGAGCTAACACCCAGGTGCAGAGAGCCTCTATCCCACCACACAAAAAGCATCATCAGGTTTTCACCCTCACAAGCAGAGGAGAAGGGGACCATGCCTGGTGTTTGAGGGTCCCAGAACTATCCCTTCACTGCAGGGCACTCCAGCTAATTACAGACAGATCTGGGGAGCAGGTGGGCAAAGGCAAAAACCAAAAATATGACAAAGCACCATCTGCACTATCATTCATAAAAATAATTTATAAATATTCAGAGTACACAACTGCCTGGTATTTGCTGCGTACTTGGGGACCCCAAAAGTCCCTCTGCCCTGAGGGACTGCCACAGCTGGGAGGTCAACCTCCTTCCTTAAAATTTCTCCTTGTACTCAGTCACAAAGGTCACCTGGTGCTGGTTAAGACAAGGTCTGGAAAGTAGATCCCTGCACCTTCCTCTCCCATTAACCCACTCACCTATGAGAAAGTAAAAGGTGTCCAGTATAATTCAGATAATTACAAAAAGCTTCACTGTAATTCAGTTATAATACCATGTGCAAACATGTAAGTGAAATTATACTATTTCATTTTCATGAGTAAAATTTCTCAAGTAATAGCTGGGATGAAACAGAATCAAATGTAGGTTAATAATCTAAATCTGTATTAACTACAGCATTTTTCATGGTTCCTTTAACTGATGCTTGTAATACCCAGCGCAGTGAGTACAGAGCAGAATCCCTGTATTGGGTCAGGGTGAGACGGAGTTAATTCTCCTCATAGCAGCCCTCATAGTGCTGTGCTTTCTATTGGTATGTAGAAAGGTGTTGATAACACACCAGTGTTTTGGCTGCTGCTGAGAAGTGCTCGAACAGCATCAAGGCTGTGTCTCCAACATTCCCCCACCACCACCAGTGGGCTGTGAGCGGGCAAGATCCTGGGAGGGGGCCTAGCCAAGACACCCAACCCAAACTGACCAAAGGGGTATTCCATACCATATGATGTTGGCTCAGATATAAAAGCTAAGGGAAAGGAGGAGGAGGCGGGCAGCATTTGTTTTTACGACATTTTGTCTTCCGGAGCAACCACTATGCGTACTGAAGGCCTGCTTCTCGGGAAGTGGCTGGACATTGTCTGCTGATGGGAAGTAGAGAATAAAATATTTGTTTTCCTTTTGCTACTGCGTGAGGCTTTTTCTACCATGTGCAGCTTTTGCTATTGCTTGTATTAAACTGCCTTTGTCTTGACCCATGAGGTTTTTTTCCCATCTCATTTTCTCCTGGCCTGCTGAAGAGGGGAGTGATAGAGTGGCTTGGTGGCACCTGGCGTCCAGCCAAGGTCAACCCATCACAATCCCTGTATAACTTTCTGTACCATCCCTCTTTCTCAGGATGGTTGTGCAGATCTGCTTCTTACTATCAGATTCTCCACAGAAGTGTGCAGCATATAAGATGCTTTTTATTCAGATTACATAGAAACAAAGCCATGAAAAAGATACACTATGCAGGACCAGACCTTTACAGATCTTTACAGATATAAATTTCCATAAGATCCTGCCAGGATCTGTCCCAAACTCTGTGGGATTCATGTTAGTTTAGGCAACTCAAGGAAAATAATCTTGGCTTGGCTTTAAACAGACTGTGGGGTACCTCTTGTCTTTGAATTTATTGATTGGTTGAGTTTGCTGTGACTCCTATCTAAGCTTTAGGCCTGGGTTCCTTTTCTGTAGAAGCATAGCCAGAGGTTTTGGGGATGGAGACAACATACACTTGGGATAAGCATTTGGATGTTGTAGCTTTTAAGTCCTCCTGGAGCCTACAATTAGTCTCAGCTTTGCCTTCTCTCAAGTGAGAGGCAGACCTTTCCAAGGAGTGATTTAATAGTGTTCTGAATTGCTCTCTGGAAGAGCTGTCTCTCTACAGAAAAAAACCAGACTTCTTTGCTGAATGTGTAAAATCAGGTGCTGCTTGGTCATTTCCACCTTCAGCACTGACAGATTTCAAGCCCTGCACAGTCAGACAACAAGGACCACTTGACCTGACACCCAGTGAAGTAAAATGACACAAGCAGAAGTGCAAGGAGCAGAGCAGTTCAGGTCCCCTGCCATGCTCAGCAGACACCCATCCACACCTGCCAAAGCTTTGGTATGCTCCTGAGAGGAATGTGACTGAATAGGATGGTCAGAAACAGCGGGTGTGCATGCAGGGTCAGACTAGAAGCTGTTGCATTACCTCAGCAACCAGAGAAAGGCATACCTGCATTGGAAGGAGACATCCTTCCATACTAGCATCTTTTAACTGCTGCCCCAGCTCTGTGGTCAAGGGCAACTGAACCTGGCTCCAGTGCAATGGGCTACCACAAGGCTGGTGCTGGCCGTGGGCAGACTGTGGGGGTGGTATGGATGGGACACCCCCTGGGAAATAGTTCTGGGGACACTGAACCTGGCTCCAGTGCAATGGGCTACCACAAGGCTGGTGCTGGCCGTGGGCAGACTGTGGGGGGGGTATGGATGGGACACCCCCTGGGAAATAGTTCTGGGGGCAGAGGCTGCCACTCCTAGGAGCAGTAATGGCTTTGGTGCCTATGCCGTGACTGCTCCCTACACCCTGAATATGCTTACTTCCCCACCAGCCATTCTCCTCCCCTCTCAGTGTGGCATTTGCCAATGGCAGGGCTGAGCTGCTGCCTCTGGATTGAACAAAACAGCAGGCTGATGAGCCCTCTCTTGAAAAACAGGGCCCATGGAGGAGGTCAGAGGTGGTGATGACTTTGCCAGCTGTCCCTCTCGAGCTCAGGGAAAGGCAAAGTCCATCCAGTCTGGTAGAGGGCTTGTCTCAGTTCCCTCAGAGGAATAAGGGCTCTGTTAAAACCTGGACAAACTGGGGATCTGTCCAGGGAAGACATTTTCTGCATGCCAACAAAATTTTCTTAGCTTATACTGCCGAGGAGACTTGACCTAAGGAGGCTAACTGTTTCATGCCTCAGTGCATGGGCTGGGAGAAATGCGGATTGTGGACCAAGACCCCAGCCATTCCTGATGGATTCTGGACCCATCTGAGGGGATGAAGCACCAAAGGTGATGGTGGAAGCTCCTTGAACTTGTAGCTGGAATTGCTTCTCTCTTCCCCCACCTGTCTTCAGGCCAACAGGCTCAAAGTTGGGAAGTCAGGTACGGGTTGCTGGAAAGCTATGGTGCCCCAATAGCACAAATTCCCTCTTAATTATGCCCCAATGCATCTTCTGTACCATAGGCTTTTCATCACCGGGGGCTAGCATGAGCTGCTTGGATGTGGTGGCTGGTGTTGTGACATGCCAGTGCCGTTAGGTGTGGTGAAAGGGGATGGATCATGGCGGGTGGATCAGCAAGTCTGCACAGAACGATGTCTCCTCAGAGGTGGCCCAAACGGAATCACTTTCAAATGTAATGTGGAACTGTGATCAGAACCATTTGTGGTAGTTAAAAACTCTTGGTATACACTTGTGCTGTATTTAGGATATGCTGATGGAATTACTATGACTTTTTACTGAATTAGAGATGGTCTCACAGGCAGCATGCACTAGTCTGTGGAAGGTCTGGTCTAAACCCAGTGTACTCCAGTGGTTTTGGATAAGGCTAAAAGAAACTTCCAGCCTCTGTAGGCAAGAAGTGAAGAACACCATATTGCATTAATTTTCCTCAAATTGCTTAATATGGAATTTGTCTACAGTAGGACAAAAGTCCTTCCTTTTGTGGAAAAAGCTACAGGACCACCAATGAACTCTATTTTACCACTCATGAAAACATTTAGCACTGCTGTGCCAACCATAGTAGTACAGCTGCCCTAGGCAAACAAGCTCATCCATGTTTACAACTGGCCAGCCTTCTCCCTCAGGCTTGAGCACTGCTCTGATGATTCTGATAATCCGCATCTTGCATCCACAGCTCCCATACTAGGACAAAAAAGTCATGGCTCAGTTTACAACTGTATACCACACCTCTGTGAATACCAAAAGGTCCCAGGAGGTAGAAAATAAAGATCAAGTATTTCTAATAGAAGAAAGAGACAAAAATGTTTAGTTTGTTATCTAAGAAGAAAACCAAAAAACCCACACATCCTTTGCAACTGTAAGTAGACCATAAAGAAATAATATGAAGAGACTGAACAAGCTGTAACGTTATAGTTAACAGATTAGATCCTCCGTAATTTGTGCAGTGTCATGGAAGAAGATGATGGAAGCTTTTACTGCATGAGGTATCTGGCCTCTAAGTTGTTAACAGTGCCAAGGTGAATCATGCACTGTCACTGTCATGAAAAGGTGCTTGTCCAAAGAGCTTGAAACTGAAGGTTTCTATGGTCTACAGTCCATGGGTAAGGCTGCATGCAGCTGCACTGGCGTAACTGGGATACTGAATGGGCACACTGGTCTTCTAATATGGATGAACTTGTGGAACTGGGATCCAAGCAGACAGGAAAGGTCATGAGAAGAAAAATACAATGAACAGCTGCCTGCATGTTTTATTAGCCTGGCTTCCTAAGGAAATAAGACTTGCATAACAGTACTGCTTGCCCATTTGTTTTTCTGTCCTGCCCTCAAATAACTTCTGATTCTGTTAGCTTATTTCTACTAAATTTAACAGAGAGGTATCAGCCTTAGATATATTACATTCCTCCAGGTTTCATGAAAACTGGCAGCTAGACAGGGAAAAGAGAGCTAAATTAGTACTCCCAATGAGGGGAGGGTTTCAGAGTGAATTAAACAATTACCTGCTCTGTTTTGCCTGCCAGCTGGCCAGCCAACATGGCCAAACAACTTCAAGCCCATCAGGGAATAATGAATCAGGCTTCTTTTCACTTGGTGTAGAAGAGAAATGGAAAGGAGGCAAGAGGTAGGTGTATGGCGCCTGAGGGGAGATGTGGAAGAAGCAGGAAATACTAAGGAGGGAATGGGGCAGGAGATACATGGAAGAAGAGGAAGGAGCATGGGCTGAAGGGGATCTAGGAACCAAGCAAGGGTTACAAAGGTGAGAGCAGGCCACGGTGGAAGGACTGGGAGTTATTGCAGGGCAGGCAAGTATGAACACAGTTTTCCTGAAATTGGGCCTAGTTAGTGCTGCTGCTCACAGGATGGCTTGTATATACAAAGCCTGTCATGAATACATTACTAGCCTACTTTCAGAAGTCATGAGCACCCTTAGCTTCAATGGATTTCAGCGGGAGTCGCGGGTGCTCAGCATCAGTAATTCTCAGGTCCTGTCTATATAACTTCAGTTAAATAAATCTGCAGCAGCTATACCTGACTGCCCTGCAGCATGAGAATTATTAGATCATTACCGTTTCTTATATCCATCACAGTAAAAGCAGATCTGTGGAGGCTATTAATTTACATATACTAGTAAAAAAAAGTAAAAGAAATATAACATATAAACTGTCATCCTGATTATCAGAGGTCTGCAGACTACGTTGTACTGCTAGATACTCAATTCTTACTTCCTTAATTGCTGTAAAATATATATATAGTTCAAATCAATTAAAAAGAAATGTTTGGGCAAAATCAATAGTGAGTCAGCCACAGCAAGATTTAGCAGCCACAACTGAGTTGAAAGCATTACGGAATCATAAGAGCTGATTCACACCTAACTCAAGTTTTATGTTGGAGTAACTTCACTGACTGAAGCATAAACTAGAGCAACAGAGAGGTAAATAAGGCCAACAGAATGAATGAGCCTGGCAAGAGACCTACAGAAAGGACTTTATCCTCTGTGTTATTGCTAAAATCCATTACCCTTGAGGTAGATGATCAGGCATCTATACCAAGGTTTCCATACTTAATTATTCCGCAACTTCTTTTGGAGACATGCAATCCTGTAAATAACTCCGTGGTTCTAAAATGAAGATGGGCTGGAAACAAATCGCTCAAGGCTTGGAGACCCTTGTTACAGTTTTGTCATCAAATAAGTTTGGACTTTCCCTGAGCTATTCCTCTCCCTCTCACAGAGTTTCTTTCTCTCTGGTTACAGGTAAATGATTCTTGCCAGAGAGGACTTCTCCCAGGGGCTTGGGTTCTTGCTGTTGGAAAAGTCTGACTTTCACCAAATGTCACACATTACCACATATTTCACAGGTACAGTATTTCTGTCTTAGAAGATTGACACTCAAACCTGCTTTTACCTTACAGGTTGAATGCCAGGCAGTATAGTTTGGTATATCTTAAGGAACAATATTTCATAATTTTCAGAAAGTCCTGCTAGGGCTGCCTTTTCCAAAGGGCTTGGAGGGATGAAAAACTGAGTTATGAACAGCTCTCTGTACACCTCTTCCTCTAATAATTTTAATTGTCCCAGCAATTAAACACACAGAGGAGCAATTTTCATGATTTAGTCTTGTATTTAAATTGCAGGTGCAAATTTCTCCCATGGCTGAATTCTGAAAACGATCTAGGGCTGAAATTAGATCTGCCCATATTGCTTGATATGCTCGCATTGCTCTCACAAGAAAGAAGCCTCTGCCTTCAGAAATTTTACTCATTGACAAGCTGGTGGTGCCTGGATTTTGGTTGGGAGAATGTGGTTTTGATTCCACTGAGTAAGTTTCCCAGCAACACAGCTCGACATATAGGATATGCAGCCAGCTCAGCCGGGAAATGCATGGGAGCTTTTGTCAAAATATTCGTCGACTGTTTCAAAGTTTCTCCTACCAAGACATATATGTTACCAGATACCAAACACAGAACTGTAATTTATGCTGGAGGTTGTTTTGCAGGCAACATAAGGATGCACTGTGTTGTCAAGCAGCTTAATTGAAACTCTCTGTGCTGGAATTTTTATCAGTATGTCAGTCTGATAACTTTTTATGATACAGACCCTAACATGGTGAAGCAACAGCAGTGATGCTGTATTCTTCCCTGCTGTTTTTTACGGGTGTCAGAGAGTTTGAGAAGACTAAGTCATATGGGACTTCTCAAGGGAGATAAATATTAATATATACTTGTTACAGATGACTAAGCTCTAAAAGGTGGCATCCCCCAGATGGCAGAGCAGCTGATGGACAAACACAGTCAGAGAACCAGTGACTTGGTCTACACTATCCTGTGTGACCTGCACTAGTGTGCAGTCTCCATTAAGGGAAAGAAAAACAGACTGAAAAGGGCAGCTGAATAAAGCTGCATTATCATAATTTTCAAACTGAGTAATGCCCTGGCAGAGCACAGGCCAGTCTGGATCTCTACTAAGTGTTCAAAGAAGAGATTGTGATCTTTATTTACACCCAGTTTAAACTTCTGAAACTCTGATGTATCCTCAGCAGTTCCTGCCTGAGTGTAAACAAAATCAGAATCAGGTGTGGAGAGTGCAGCTGCACCAATCTCCTCTAGGTAATTAATTTGATCAAGCGGCAGTGAGGTGTGTCATGGCATGGATGCCCCACATAGTATCCTTAAAAAACCAAATCGATTGCGTCTACCCTGCAGCAGTGCTCTTCTCAGGCCTAGAAGCTGTCTAGAGCTGGGCTAAGAGCTAGGGCTAAGATATCTGCAAGTAACTTCAATTCTTAGTTTATTACTTTACTGGGAAGTCTGCCACAGAGATACACGTGGATCTACTTGTGGTGCTTGCGCACTGCCCACCAGCCATGAAAACCTGCAATGCACTCCTTAGAGCACTTTGAGGAAGCTGCAAATACAAGCTGACTTGATTTGCGTAGATCTGAAAAGTGGATTTAAATATATGGGCCAGGTTCTCAGCTCTCAGCAGAGGTACTCTGATTTACACCAGCCAAAGATCTGGTCCTGAAGGCATGTGCGTGTGCATACACAGGCCTGCTGCTGGAATATATGCACACACACAACTCACAGCAAGTTTCTAATTGCATCTGTAATTCCAAATGACTAATTTTACACTCAGATTGCAATTTGAAAGTCTTCCTGTTGCCGCTTAGTTATCCAAGTCACCCATTCAGGCAAAAAGAAACAGTATCATGTAATTTACTTAACTAAATGACACATCTTGATTTCTGAATACTTGCAGTGAACTATTGCTGAATGTGCTCTAGATTAAAAAATGATTCATGGAACATGTCAGCAAATACTTTTGCCTGCTTTTGAGGACACAACTCCTTGTAGACAACACCTGAATGGAAGAGAAGTGCTAGTAGTGAATTAGTTAAAAGTTTTAAATTATTCACCCTTTTCTACCAAATACATGTTTGCGGAAGATTTATAAAAATGTAGCTGCTGTGAGTCAAAAAGGCTTTAGAACCACATTTTCAAAATTGCTTTCAGCTTCTAAAGACCCTGCAGATAAGTGGCCTGTTTCTGTTTTTGAAAACATCTACATTCCTACTTTCTACAGAAATCAGATGCTTATATGTGTTTGAAGACGTCTTGCAATTTTTATATGCAGCTTTTATCAGTCAGTGAATGGATGACTGAGGTGCTTGTGCTATCCTAAATGCTATCTCTTGGTCAATAATGAATAATAGGACCTTGAGTCGGCTTAGGCTATAAAGAACTAGCAGTGCACATGCAGACAATTTATTATGCTGGTAAGTCTTGATTTGTTTATTCACAGAAACCTGTTTGTATATCTGAGCTCACATTTTCATTTCTGAAACAATGTCTTAGGCACTTCTGAAAACTTTCCCTGGTGGCCAGGATTTTCCAAATAGCTCAGCATTCACAAATGTTTTTCTCATCACATTAAAATACTGAGCTCTTTTGGAAACATGGCCACAGATACCATGCAGTGGCAGTGTTAAGCGCTGAATACTTTTGGAAAATTCAGCTTTCATTTTGATGTCTGGCTTTTCTGAGAACGTTGGCCTTACTGAGAAAGCTGAGCTTCTGCAAATGTAATCATGTTAAGACATGTGTCTTAAAATTAATGGGAGGCATCACAACAGTTTTGCTTCTGGTTAACAAACATGTAATCTTCATAATATCATGAGGTCATACTGTTCATGATACTATTAACTGTATGTGTGTGGTTCTGCTAGTCTAGAAGTGATGGATGTTGGTCTTATCACTTTCTTATTGTTTAATTATTTGTGTAATTGAACCAACCAAAGAACATCTTATGTTTAATCTGAAGGCTTATTGTTGTTGAGATACTCATGAAGAGTTTTCACATGGATCTCAATAGGACGACTCACATGGTAAGTTACTCCCAGCTGTCATAGCACAAGATGTTGGAATTGTACCTCGGGGTTTATATGGTTAATTGTGGCCTGTATCAGATATAATTCCCACCCTCTGCAAACTACATATTGCATGGAATTTACATAGAATTAGACTAATCCCAAGCAAATTGACAATTAATTTCATAGGACTTGCAGATATGACAGCTCATGTCTAATTAAAGAGTAAGGGCATCTGTGTATGGCACTACACTGCCATATCGCATTTTCATTGAAGTTCATTGATATGCTGTTGGACTTGTTTTCCTCACTACCTTCTTTATCTTTTTGAATCTTTTTGGAAACCTTTTCAGTAAATTTTTGCTGTCAGCAGATTTCCAGCACATGAGGGAGGGAAGACAAAAGGCTCAGGCGTGATGATGGAGATTCCCATGCGCACACATAAACTTAAGTCTCAACTTTCAGCCAGTTTAAAACCAAATAAAAATATTTTTGGTCTTCTAATTTCTGTGGTTACAAAAGCAAAGGAGACAGAGGGGAAAAAATTGTATCTAATCAGGACTTCAATAGCTAATGGCTGCTAGGTATATTTTGTGTTGCTCTTTTTACCTCTTTGGACTCTAAAGTAAATGATCCACAGACTTCTGCCTTGAGAAAGACTGGCAAAAATACAAGAAAAAAAAGTCTTTCTCCTTGAGCTATTTGCTTATGTTGAATAGAGAGGCATTAATGCTGTTGGACACAACATACTCACTGTCACTCCCTGACATCCTGATTATGAAAGGTGTGGTTCTGTGCTGCAGCAGAGAAAGCAATTGAAAATGAAGTAATCCTCCTAATTTACTTTGCTAAACTTGGCCAAATGACTTTTAGAGAGTTGCAGAGGAAATAAAAATCTCAGTGATTTTCTTTAATTAGAAAAGTAGAGGTGTCAGTAAAGCACTCCGTACTGGTGGTGTCGAACATAGACAACAGCATGTTGCCCTCCCCGTGGCCAGCACTTAACAGTAAGCACTGTTGCAAACATGCAAACTCAGGTTTCTTAATTAATGTCTCAATCTTTACGCTGTTCACAGGGGCTTGAACGATGGCTTTGACTCTCCATGCAGCTGCGTGGCTCTTCGCAGCTTGTGCCACGTGCTCTGGCTGCAGCGGGGACTTGGGGCTGGGCTGCGCGGGTGTGCAGCAAGTACAGCGGTTTACAATTCATGAGTGGTGGAATATGTCTCGCTTGCCAAGAAGGCTGTCTTTGTCTGAGACTGACAAAGGATACTACTGGCTAAAGAGTCACTCTCTGAGCCAGAGGCAAATATTCACTTGAACAATAAAATAAACAAATGATTATAAAATGCATTATCTGTTACAGTGCAGTATGTTGTGAAGTTTCACAGTCTCATTTGCTATTGCATGCCAGTAATTTACGGCGTATTACCTCATACTCATATAATTTCATGAGGTACAGTACTAGCGTTACAGGAGAAAAACTGGGGAGAAAGAAAGGCACGCCCTAAGCTGATGAGATGCTAAAACATCTGTGTTGCTTATACTTTGAACAGCATCCTCTTTTTTCCATGACATTGCATGTCTTGGTACATAATTAATGTCTTGAATTATAATTTTTTAAATGGAAATAATAATAATTCATATTATTATTCCATAAAATAAAATAGAGCCAGAATAATATTGAATTACTGAGCTCTAGAACAACTTGGTGACAATCAAGCTAGCTCCAACATACACAGCTAAATACTCTGGAGTTTGCTGTGCAATGTCTGAAGAAAGCCCCTAAAATCACTAGAAATCTTTCCAGCAAGTACTGTGGATCTTGATTCAGAGCAAAAATTTACAGCAAAAGACAGTTCTACATTGTCAAATAGATGTTGTACTAACACAATCCTCTGAATATTTTCAAAATCCAGTACTACGGTTTTAGGATGAAATATTAAAAGGAGTGAGAGATACAGACATACAGACACAACAAGATGAAAAGATTTTTTCATCTAAATTTTGAATTTAGGCCTCTTTAAAATGCAAGCATGCAAAGGGCATGTTGTCTCACGTGTGCCTGCTGTGAGCTCCAGTAAGAAACACCGTCAACCTCAAGCTATGTTAAATTAAACTGCTCCTAAGCTCAAGTAAAAGAGGTATTGCTGGTGACCACTAGCTAAATTGTACAGTGCAGTTCCTCCTAACAAGAACTGTCTTTTTGGTAAGCATTTGCGTAGAGGACAGCACATAATTTATGAGCGGGCCCTCAGGCACAATAATTTGCAGAGCAACATCAGTAATAGTCAGAAGTTCTTTCTAGGCCAAAGGAGATGCTGAAGTGAAGGCTCTTTTGCTACTGGAAACCTGCGGACACACTATAGGTTAAAAAAAGGGAAAAGTAATAATAAGTATGTTATGAGAGCTGGAAGTGGGAAGGTTTTAGGAAGGTTTGGATTTTGGTTGGGGTTTTTTTTGGTGGGTTTTTTGGTGTTGTCTTTTTGTTTTGTTTTTGTTGGTGGCTTCTATTTTTTTTTCTCCAAAATAGGAAAGGCCTATTTTACACAGGGTCTGAAATAAGCAAAGATGCAGCAAACACAGTAAGATATAGGAATGCTGGTTTGCTAGTTTAAAAACTCCACTAGCAGAGATTCTGCTGTTGGAGCTGAATCAGTGGAAACAACAGAGAAAAGCAAGAGAAAATATTTTCAGTATCTAAGGCTTTATGCTAGAAGTAAAATTAAAATCTCAGTTTCTTGCCTCAAATTTTTAGTCTTAGTAAAATGGAGATAATAAAACTTGCTCCCACCTCATAGGCAGTGCTTCTAAGATGTCTTCAGGATGCAAAAGTGGTAATATTATATAAGTGTTGAGGATTATTATTATTATTAGTTTTATTAGGTATTATTATCTAGCTTAGAAAAATAAAAAGAGTCTTTCCATGAGCTGTGGCTTTCATAAGCCTGAAATCTCTAAATTAATAAAGCAAAGTTAATGGAATCAGCTGGAATGAATAGTAGTTACATATGCAAAATCCTACCTGCATAAAAATCCTTTGTTCCAAAATTAAAACTTTTGTGCAAGAATAAAGCTTCAGATACATGTATTATGAGGGGGGATGGTTGCAAAGCCACCTGAGCCATGCTGCAGTTAAACAAAACAATACATACATTGGCTTTTATTTGGGTGCAGCTGACTAAAACCCCTTATCCTTAGCTTTGTAGCCTATGATGCCTAGAAGCCTTCACAGTTATGAAAGCAGGGAAGCCTGGTTTGCTGCCTGCTGTCCCACTATGCTGACTGGCATAAACATCACCTTTGGCCCAAGAAATACCTGACGCCTTTTAAACACCTGAATGGTTTACAACCCTGAAACAGCTTTGATGCAAAATAGCTGGACAAGAGCCACTGTGGAGAAAGTGGTTTCAACAGTTCAGGTGGGAGTATGATTTCCACTCCCCCGGCTTCATCTCCTTAACTTTCACCACTGGGTCTTTTATCATCCTATGACATCTTGCACAGAGGTATGAAACTGCTGTGAAAGCTCCTATGATTAGTAGCAACTAATTACATGAGAAAAAGCTGCAAATTTGTTTGCTTTCCTGAGGTCAGGGCTCATCCTTTTTGTTTTGTTTTCTGTTGTGGGTTTTTTTTTTCCACACTGAAGGAAAGAAAATCAGGATTGCATTTAATTATGCTGTGACCCCAGGTGGCCTATGCTTCTCCATGCCTGTTAGCCACTGAATGCTATCAGAACTGCTTAGCTGAAAGCTGCCTTTTGCATGTTGATGGGCACTGCAAATCCTCCTGCAGAGTTGTCTTTCATGTCAAGACAATATCAAGCACAGCAAAACATTGCCATATGTCCTTCCCTCCACTTCTCCCTGTGCTTTGCAGGTTGTATTCTCTTTCACTGCCACACAGTTTGCTTCCTTAGCGATGAGTATGTGCGTGTGTGCGGGCACACGTGCATGCACACGCATGTATGTGTGTGTGCACAATGTCATATTGTGATGAGAAGTGGGGGAAGCACACTGCCTTTGCTCAAGATCCTCCTTTATATCTAAAAAGAATAGCCACATCTGCCGCTTTGTCCACAGAGTGCGTACTCTAATTGCCAGTTCCAGTTCTGATTTATTAATATTTAGATCCTTAGATACAGAAATCCACACAGTTTGCTTCCTTAGAAATAAGTATGTGTGTGTGTGCGGGCACACGTGCATGCACACGCATGTATGTGTGTGTGCACAATGTCATATTGTGATGAGAAGTGGGGGAAGCACACTGCCTTTGCTCAAGATCCTCCTTTATATCTAAAAAGAATAGCCACATCTGCCGCTTTGTCCACAGAGTGCGTACTCTAATTGCCAGTTCCAGTTCTGATTTATTAATATTTAGATCCTTAGATACAGAAATCCTTCTTTCAGAGCAGATGAGTGACTGTTTCCCACCTTTTTTCCCTGCTGATTAGCAAGTGTCATAGCATTCTTGTTTCCTGACAGCAAGAATTAATCGTGCTACAGAGCCTGATACTTTGGGGGGAGGAAGTTCCAAAAAGGACCTAGGAAAAGGTGAAGGGAAACAACCTTGAATTACTTCAGAATCTTATTCTTATTAACCTGATCTAATTTTGGACTCGAAAATTTTCTACAAACTCTAATTTAGTGTTAGTGCCGGAATTACAAAGATTAGAAGGAGGAGGAAAGAAATCCCACTTGGGACCCTTTAAATGCTTCTATTGGAATTGTGCTGAATTTTTCACCTCTGTCCATTTGATTGAAAATTTAAATCATTTTGCATTTCATGATACTGGTCTCTTCATAGGATACAGAATTTGGCAGTTTATGGCCTCAATCCATGCTGTCTTTAAAGGAAAGGTAGTAAAAATTAAATTACAGAAAAAAGATAAATGCTAAAATCCTGTGATGGTGCATCTTGTAATTATCACATCTGCTGCAAAGCATCTGAAAAATAGCTTTGGAAGCCTGCCATGCTGCAAACAACTCACACAATGAAGGGGAGCAGGACAGTAAAGGACAATTGATAATGAGATTTTTAAATGGACTTTTAACCTTGTAGCAGGAGCTCTTACCTGTTCTATCATTTGTTGTGGCTCTTTTTGATTTTCATCTAAAAAAATATTTTCCCCTTTCATGATGCTCTCTGATGTCATGATGTCATGGAAATGTGGCACAGTAACAAATTAATCAGTGACAACAGGAACAGAGGAAGGGGGTGAGGACTAAAGGGGGAAATAATTTTTGAAGTTCCTGCCTTGGAAAAGCATCAACTACTACCACTGGTGGCCTTTGTCTTTTCATTCATCTTTTTCCTAAGAGTTATAAACCCATCTGCAAGGTTTCTTAGCATAAGGCACTGTGCCTCTGGGAGCAACTCTGTTTGCATTTTGTTACGTGGTGTTGAGAGTCTCCATTGCTGCTAGTAGTGCTGTTTTGTGACTTAGGAACCTGCAATACAGTTCTCTGCTGAAAAGCATGTTGGAATCACTGGTTGAAAAGAGTTGGACGTGAACTTGAAGAAAATTTGTGATCTCAGCCCTTGATCCTCAGATTATTTATCCTTGGGGAAGCATGTGTATTTGCACATAATTGCATGTTCGGAGCGTCACTGTAAAATACTTTTTTCACAAATGACTCAGCAGTGATTTGGCCTTATGCTTGTAAGTCCTTTCAAAGGAGAAAAATTTACAAGATAATAAAAATAATAATTAACCTGCCCTAAAATAATCAGTTGTTTTCAGTAAATTTTTCAACACAGGACCTTTACTTTGTCTTTCCTACTGCCGCTGTTTTGGCACCAATAATATGTGAGGAAGTAAAGTACTACTTCTTTTTGAGTAAGACTAGGAAGATTAAGGCCCTGTGGTGGGCTGAGAAGGAAACGAGTTATAGAAGGTACCAGCAGAAGGGCTGCTGAGGCTTATTAGCAATATTCCCAATGTCTCCCATTAGGAAAATTTGTTTTCTGACCTCCTGTGCTCAGACATGTTGAATTCATTTCCCATGGCCTGGGAAGGGAATGTCTCTGCCAGCCCAGAGAAAACTCGGAAGCCTTCTGGGACCATAAGTTTTTTCTCCTGCATAGAAAAGAAACAGACGGTGCATGTTCCCCTTCTACTCCTAATGCTCCAATAAAAGGTTAGGAGCAGCACCTCTTTCTTCTCTTCCACTTCTGGCCACACTCTGAAAGAAAGGAGTGAACCCTGCTCCTTTCCCAAAGAGAGAAGAAGGTATCACAAGCCCTGGAAGATGTGGAGACTGAGTACAGGGAGGTATGGACTGCTCATGTTTACTACGGCATTACACGCCCCAGAGGGAAGCAGGACTTCCTTTTCTCCCCACTGGTTAAACTTAGGTACCTTCCTGTTCATGGGGCAGATGCTGCGTCTCTCACTGTATTTGTCCTTGTAGATTGCCTCTTGCAATGCCTACCTCACTCCATGTGTTATTCAGGGGACCTAGCCAACAAACTCAGCATTTAGCAGGGCAGGTAAAAAATCTTTTAGGGCCAAACAACAAAATATGTTTCTCTTTGGTTCTGGCACTAAATTTTGATGAGCTCCTCAGAAACACCCATGAAGAAGTAAGCAACCCTAAGAACAGAGCAATGTTTTTGCACTGCGAGCACCCAACAGGGCCTGGGGCCAGCCATGGAATAAAGAGAGGAGAATGTGGAAAAGCTGTTCATCCGCTGAGTGCTAGTCTATTCGTGAACGAGACAGTGATGGAGTGGAAAGCACTGTGAGATCATATAATTTATCATAGTGACCACACAGGTGAGAGACTGATAGCTGGTACTTCTGAACTTTGGATTCCTGACTCTCTGGCACTGAGTTCTTCCTCAGCGTAGTCTTGGTGTGTTTTTGTATACACAGCAGTTGCATATATGGCCACCCCCCTGCCTTTGGAATCTGAACGGGAAAAAGTACTGTTTAGTGAAACAGAGAAAACCAAATCCTAATGTACCATGTGGGTGATGGTTCTGCATGTGCTTCCCTCATGCATCCCAGGACACTGTTTAGCCCAGGAATATCGCTGCAAGAACAGTTTAGTGATTCCTTGTCCAGAATGACTGCAAATGTAACAGGTTGATACAGATTCATGCAGGCACTGGCATTTTTCTTCAGAAACCTCTGTAAGGTCCTGTTACATTTCTGACCCAAATCTTTTAATACATATTTGTACTGTAGACTTCATCTAAGGCATCTGAGGCCATTACTATTTCATATGTTACTTCAATAATCTGCAGTCAGTTTGTAGCAGATTTCTGGGAAGGAGATTTGGAAAACAACCTACTTCTGTGTGCATTGGTCTCTTTCTATTAATATCTTGTCCCATTTTGGCAGTATTTCTAAATATGAATAAAATATTAATCTGCAGATTAAACACTAAGACCTACTTTGAGCTCAGTTGTGCTACAATAAATCAGGTAGGCTGAAGAACTGCTCTGTATCTATACCATGTAATTTAGATCAGAATCTGCCCAGCTCTGATACTCTTCTGTTGGAACTAAAGCTACTATATTTTCTCTGACAGGATAACAATGATGTTCATGATAAGCTGTCATACACGATTTCAAAGACCTTTTTTTTTAAAGCCTTTCTCTTCTCACAAATGAAATAAGAATAAAGACCAGACTTTGTTGCTCTCACAACGGAAATACCCGAGGAGTACATGCTCTTCAGCACATGCAGCAGGATGAGAAGTCAGCCCAGAAACAAACCAATATAAGAGGACTCAGAGACCTTGGAATGCAAGGTTTTTATTCTTTTCTTGCCTGTGGGAGCCCATGAACAGTCTTGCTTCTTGCAGGCTCATATATAAGTGCATGATAGGGTACCATGGTTGATATGGTGTGAATGCAGAAGAGCCATAACTGTGAATGAACTGGTTCTGTGCAGAGTTAAAGCAGACACAACAGAGCCTCAGAAGTTTCCCCTTATTTAATTATTAATTACTGTTTAACTATTAGGTAGAGCACAGATGTGACAATGTAACGAACAGATCTCAATACAAGTGGAAAAAGGGGTATACCATCGGACTCTGCATCTATTGAGCTTTTGAGGTCAGGGTCTGTCTTTATGCTTCACAAGTATGCAATGTTTAGTACAAAAGAGCTTCAGTCACTGGCTGGGGTCTCCAGGCAGAGTGACAACATGAATAATAAATGGCAACAGCAGTCAAGCAGTGTAAGGGTTAATTCCTAGCTCCAACTACTAGGGCCAAGGCTGCAAAGTAAAATCAGGAAGTTCCATAGCTGTTGGTGCAGGAGGATTATTTTCTGCCGTAATTGTTGTGGTAATCTTTATTTTTCCTGCTCCTTCAGCTTTTTTATGGGAAATCCTAAAAGCTAATTCTTTGAAGCTGGAGACTTGGCAGAAAGACAGCAGAAAATGTTGCCCCATTCCCATCCAAGCGGTTTCTCAGGAAACAGCCATAGGAGTCCTTTGTGCTCAAGAAATGACTGAACTTACTACATTAAATCAGAAAGTAAAAATCCCGGAATGAAATAAAGACAACTCCCTTGTTGCTTGACTGCTGGGAACATCAAGCACCTGTGTGCTAATGATCATGAATTTATACTGCTAGACTGAAAAGGAGAGGTGAAAGCATGGTCAGTTCATCAATATGATATGAGAGCCATCCTTCCACTTGTCAAGCAGACATATTTTCTTAATTCTGAGGGTGAAACTGTAGGAGATTTGCAGAAACTACTCTCTACTCTTCTTTTTCCACAAGAGAGGCTTGCTGTAATCACACAGTGACATATAACTGCTCTGAGTAAAACTGGCAATGGCAGAGCACTGAAAAAGTGCTTGAAGTTATTTGCTGATAGGAGCACTCAGATTTCCAAATCTCAACTCCTGCTCTAACATTAATTACCACAATGTTCACTTTAATGGGCCCAACAAATAATGAGAAACAGATGGGAAGTAAAGCTGATGCTGTGCTTGGTTTTGGAAAACAATCACCATCATCATCATCAGGAAAAACAGTTGAAACTAGTCAGGTGAGCCAAAAATGTCAATAAAGTAAAAAGTCTTCTTAAAACAAAGAAGCATGGATGAAGCTGACAAGTTCTGCAGAGCTAATGCTTTACACTGAAGTTATCCGTTCCATGTAGTTGGTCCCTTTTACCCGTTTAAGATGCAAAACACAGATGCAGGCACCAAAGTATTTTTGAAAATGGGGTAATCTG
Source organism: Egretta garzetta (assembly GCF_000687185.1). Classification (NCBI taxonomy): domain Eukaryota; kingdom Metazoa; phylum Chordata; class Aves; order Pelecaniformes; family Ardeidae; genus Egretta; species Egretta garzetta. The sequence goes on along the minus strand of NW_009258966.1, from coordinate 1,937,202 downwards.
CAAGAGACATGTCAGTAGAAAAACTGCACCTAGGATTGCATCTGTGACCTGGTTGGGTACTTTGTAATCCATCCCAACTGCCCCCAGAGCAATTCAGTTCTGCTGGTCACCATCCTGTCTCTGCCTTTCCCTTGGTCTCAAAGAGCAGGAAGCAGGTCGAGTTTTTCCCACCAAAGCAGACCTCCTGCTGACTAAGCACATCTTCACCTGTGTTCCCATACCTACTCTTTCTATTGCCTGAGCACGCCCAAAGAGCCAGAGACAGCTAACAGGAATACTGATCATGAGTTAAGACAAGTTACTCTGGGCTTACATCTCTGAACGTGAACTGGCCTGCATGCTTGCCACTTTCTGCAAGAAGGAGAGGCCAGAGATAACACTCTTTCTCTCTGTGTTGCAGCTTGTGACATGAGCTGTTGCTCAGGGAGTAAGTTAGTCCCCTGTACCTCTGCACACCAGGCAGGGCTGGCATCTCCCCGACTCCTATCCATGCATGGCAGGAGGGAATGCCTGGATGGGGAGCGGGGAGCAGATGGTCAGGGGCATCGGAGCTGCTAGGAGAGCAGGCAGGGCAGCACCGGCACACATCAGTTAACAGCAACCAGGTATTGTCATTTCCTAACCTCTGTGAAAGTGAGGCCAGTGAGCTGTATGCAATAGCCTAAGGACTAACGATGGTCTCTGCTCATTGTACCTAAGGGAAGTTCACAGGCACTTCAGGACCCTGATTAGCCCAAGTATGTTCATGTTGTGTTCCCTGATGTGATGGTCTAAACTTTAGTAACAGGAAAAGGATCTGATGAGCTCATCAGGAATTTGAGGGGGTAGGGTGTCTTCAGGAACCCAAAGGACAGGTTAAACACTGAAGACTTAAGGAAACTGTAGACCCTTGTCCATTTTTGCCACTATAAAGCCATTAGATTTTAGTGAAACAAAATTTTTAGAATACTTGCATTACTTCCTCACCGTGGGGAAAACAAGGAAACCAAACTTTATTGTCCAGCTAGCGGGCAGCTTTTGCTCACATTTTTTTAATTAAGTCCAGTAAAAGTGCATCTATCTGTGTTTCCTGTGCACCCACACACAATTTCACAATCCTGTTTTAAAGGTGTTCTTAGATTACCATCCAAGCTGAAACACCCCAGTATCTGAACTTGTGGCCTCTTCCTAGTGGGCAAAGCTGGTGTGAAATATCTTTTCCCTGCCCTAAAACAAGGCATTAATCTTGCCAAATGAAGAAGCTGACTGACCGATCTCCAGTTCCTGTGACCTACCGTCACATCATTTACATGTATCACATCTACATGTATGTGATTCTGAAATTGTACTTGTTCAGTCTTGGTTTCAGAAGATTTTATATAGGATTAGGAGAATGCAGCAGTTTAATTTTAAATAATTTTTGAATAATTATTGACAGATTTGACCAACTTTATCAAAAGATTTAATAGGCTGCAGGAAAATACAGCTGACAGTTATTTACATATAAAAAATATTTCCTGTTATGTCATAGCACATTTTCCTCACCTAAGATTATCAAACCATCTTGCCTATTAGCATCAGTTACGGCAACTCTGATCAACAAGTATATTTAAGTGCCAACTGCTATTAAAATATGGTTAGGGATATGAGCCCAAGTTTATTTTCCTCGCACCTATAAAAATACACTTCCTCCAGTAGCATGTCATCGCTAAGCATTTCTTATGAGTCTCTAAATCTTCTGTCTTACAGCTTTTACTAAAACCTTTTGGACATGCTACAACAGAGCAGAGGGACCACTGACTTATAATGCAAAAGTTTTGTATTTTTAGCACCCAACAGTCTCAACCTAGAAGCTAAAATCCAGAGCTGTTTTCTCATTCACAGAGGGTCGCCCCACAGCTCAGACAGGAGTCACGTTGGCAGGAGATCATGCAAAGGCTCCTTGTGTGTCTCCTAACTCAATTTGTGTAGATGACTTTCACAGCCTTACACCACAACTGAAGTTACACCACTGGGAGGGGTCATAAAACCTGGGAAACACTGAGTATGGTACCATGAGTGAACAGACCCCGAAATCTTGGCTGCTCTGAGACATATCCTTCCTGTGGAAATGAGGCCTCTCTGCACTAGGAGTCTTAAGTTATGCAGCTAGGAGAGAGAGGCACCAAAATCCCTGCTCCCCTTGGACAGCTTGGTCTTTTTCATCCATTTGCATCCCTCTGAAATTCTTCAGCTGCCTTGGTAGCAGAGTCGTGACACTGAAGTCTCCTCGCAAAGTGGCTGACTTTGAAAGCGTAAACAGCCAAGGCACCACGCTCCACGTTGCCTCTCCTGCACTTGCATCAAAAGCCTAACGAGCTGGGTGGCTGGAGGGGACACCCTCACGGCCACCCGTGCAGCTCCGCAAGGATTAATGGAATCAGCCAAGGCGGCGAAAATGTCACTGCCAAACCTTACGCTTTCATTACTCAGCACTGTGTCATTTAGCCCCAGAAAATTCAAATAAAGGTGAGAGACAGAGAGGAAGGAAATAAATCAGCCAGTGAATAATCTCTTCTATTTTGTTGACAATAAACTCTTTTCCCTTCACCTCACTTAATAGGATCAGTTTGGTTCAAATCTTTTTTAAGAATCAGAATAAATTCTTCATGAACATTATTTCATCCCAGCAAAGCAGAAATATTTCCTTGATCATTTTATTTCTATCATGTCTTCTCCAAATTTATTTATATCAAGAGATGCACTTCACATATATGCCAGACACCCAGACATGCATCAAGTTCTCACGCCTTTCAAGGCATGATATAAAAAATTGATTATATAACAGGTTAAGCCTGAAATTTCTTGAGCCTGCAGATTGTAATTTTGAGATCCATTAATTAAAAAAACCTACCTTACTCCACACAATATTCTTTTTCCTGAAAGTGCTTCCCATACATTGTCCCTTAGTGTAGAGTTGCTCAACTTGTCTTATTTTTAGATGTTGAATAGCTCTTTATTATAGCAAATTATTCACTAATATAAGGCAGCAAACAACAGATTAAATGGAAATATGAATAATCTAAAGTGGATGTGGGGAAAGGCTTGAAAAATCACCCCATTCCTTATGCCAGCTTGGTCTGTGTGTGGTCTCTCTGCTCTATTTCTTTCCTCCTGTTGGTGAGACGGTCTGACAACCCTTTTAGTGATAAACATCCGCATAAACCAGCGTGTCATCATCATGCATAGGCTCCAATTCTTTTTCCATATTGCTGTACTGTGCACCCTGTACGGCAATTTCATTTTGTCATTCTGCACTGTATCTGATACATAATCCCTTTCTATGGAATTTTATCTGCCTTTGCAGGCTGGTTCCAGGAGACTTTTGGCAAGTTTTGGTCTTATGCTAGCTCTGATGATATGGTGACACTGTACAAAGCATTTTTCTGGTATCTGCTGACCAAACATAGCTACAAGCTGGAAAAGCATTACAGTAATGAAATGGCTAATGAAGATGAAATTAAAAAAAAAACAAAACCCACCAACCCTCTTTCTTATAACATCCATCATTGTCACATTTCTTCCAATATCTTGTTCAATGCTTCATATTTTCATATATATTATTTCTAGTTATTTTACCCTAAACGTAGTAACTTTTTGCTTGGATTTTTTCACTGGCCATGTCCATTCCTGTGTCTCTATTTATACATGAGAAATGATCAGTAGATGTTCCACTGGCTATACTCTCATTTTCATGTAAATGTAGCTCCCAACTGCCTAAATACATTAATTAAGCTGAGAGCAAACTTAGAAGCCAAAAGCTAGTTAATGAATGTCAGCTTCATTCAATACATGGGAATATTGGAAAAGCACTTACAGACATCACAGACTGTCAAAACAGTGACAAAATAAACCTTGGAATCTAGATACATGATCTTTTTCATTAGCAAGAGACTTATTGTTAATGGATACTATCCCCTCAATTTAGACCTTCAGGAAAAGACTCTTTTCAAAGCATTTCCCAGTGTCAAATGAATATCTTCGCCTTCTCATGCTTCCCATAATTATCTCAGGCAGCATTTTCTGCAGGCTTTCAGCTTGCTGCGTCTAGCAGCAACAAAAGTTAGAAAGTCTTAACTTTTCTGACTTTTCTGCCATGCCTCACTCTGCAAGCCTTTGAATAAAAGAACACCTGAAAGGTCTCCTTGCGGAGAATTAATCGACCACAGCTTTACCAAATGGCAACATGCAGATGGTTCTGGGGAGGATGGGGGGCGGACGGGGCTAGCACAATGAAACAGCTATGATGAAACTGAATGGTAAGGAAACCCTTCTGAGCTTCATAGTACCTGGAGCAAAAAAGGCAAGGAAAAAGCAGACCGCAGCACACCTGAAGAAAGAATAAACCCACTAGGGTGATCTCATGTGACAATTCAGTGTCTCTCCCCAGCAAAAAATTTTTCTCATTGTGAGAAAATATTAAAGAAGTGGTTACATTCCCTTGGAACTTTACACAGTGGGTAGGTGTTTACTTGTAACTGTCCTCATTAATAGTTTTCTTTCTCTCACATTTGTTTAGCTCTGACATACAAAGAGAGCTTCCTGCAAATTAGCAAATGGCATATTTTGTTAGAATATTTTAGGGATGATAAATTACATATTTAAGAGTTTACAAGAGTCAAGCAGCAGGGAACCACTCTGTAAGACTGATTTGTGGTTTTTAGGTTCTTGTGCTATAATAAAAAAATTTGGTCCCTGGGCTAGGTGTACAGCTACCTTATGTTCCAGCCAACTGATGAATTTCCTGTTAAAACAAGATGGAATTTTAATGAAGGAATTACCCTCATGTTCGTAACCGTCTATAGCAGTGAATGGATCAGCCATAGGCCTGCAAGCCAGGGATTCCTCTGTTCGAAGCTTGCCACTGATTTTAGAGAGTAGCCAGAAAAGATCATAGTTTTAAAGACAGAGGTCTGCATATTTTCAAAACCAGCCCGTGCAGCTCTTGATTTGTGGAAACTAGATACATACTGAAGTTGATGATAATTATGGGTTCTCAACAACTTTGATGATTGAGCTATTTGTTTATGTACCATAAATCTGATTACAGAAGTCTAAATATAGGCCTTCAGGTCCAGAAACTCTGGACTTGGTTTTCTTCCTAAGAATAGTTTTGAAAAAGAAAAAAGAAATTAAAAAATCAAATACACAAAACCTAGCAGAAATAAAGAAGAAAGCATTAAAAAGAGAGTTGAACTGTAAATAAATGCATTACTAATGCTGCAAAGAACAATAACTTCCCAGCAGAAAGTGGAATAGAAGCAAGAGATCACAGGTAAATACACCCTGTGCATGAGATTCATCAGGTAATGAAGATAATCAGGTAAGTGGAAGAATAATAACATCAGTCCGAGTTGAAATGTGCTGGCCTGGTGGTTTGGTGGCAACACATGCCAGACATCTCTCAGTGCTGATCACAGCTCTACATGTTTTTATATGTAATTACTGAAATTGCATTTACATATTACTAAGTACATATGTAATTACATGCAAAACCATGGTTTATACTTGCAAGTATTTTAAAGAGGCTCTTGATTATGTAATCCTTAGTATGAAAATATAATGGTGCAAACTATGTAGATCTCAAAAACTAAGGGAGTTTTGGTCTTTGCAGTCTCTAAGTAAGACAATGACAAACAAAAGGTAACAACATTGTTGCACGTGAGCTGAAGGAGATCGTGAATCTCTGACCGAAGCCCCCGCCAAACCAGAGGGTTCATTTTAGGAACAGCATTCACCTGGGGAAAGTAACTGGTACGCGTTCTGCCCTGCAGTGTAAATTAATTACATACAAGTTGTTGCAAAGACGTATTGTCCCCATCAGTGCTTTCTGACTGGTGATGATGTACCTTCCAATCTCTGTGGACCAGCTAGACAGTAAATTGGGTGCATACTCATGATCCTATCTGCTTAGGTCTCACAGCTGCTCAGGTACCAACAAACAACCCTATCACTCTTTCTAAATGGACCGGTGACAGCGCCACAATCTTGGCCAAGGTCCTTTTTCTCAATAAAGGCAGTTTCTACTGCCTACATCTCTGCATGTGGTAGAGAGGTAATTACAGTGCACGTGGTGAGTGCTCGGTTCCCCAGCAGAGTTGCGCAGCATGCGTTTGCAGACCCAGATCTGACCTCTCCTGTGCCACACACCGACACAATGCCACGTCTGCTGGTGGTGTGCCTGGGTGGTGCGTCTCCTCTTATGCCAAGTAAAGCAGGAACAGAATCAGGTCTCTGATGCCTAATGCAACAGTGTGGAAAGCACCGCAGTATACAATATCGAGCCTCTCTTTTTTAGTCCTTCTACCATACCACTATATGTGCTTAATATATTAAGAGCAAACATTTAGTGGTCAGAAGAGTGCAGGTGGCACTACCTGGGTTGGTACTGATGGATTAATGGTTTACATGTCAGTATAGTAGCCTGACTAAATAATTAAATAGAAACTGATACATTTTTACCAGGGAGTTTTAAAAGTTGACTTGTGGAGATTTTCTTGAGTTGGTCCATAATCACCTCCACTAGATTATCTCTTTTATGAAAATAATGCACATTTTGATAAGGCTGAAACTTTTCTGAAAGAAGATTCTGTCTGAAACCAAATTCTCCTGGGGAGCGTCAAAGCATTATCAAACCACACTCTCAGCAAACTCCATGTAACTTCACATGATGCCTATACGAAATCAGGATGGTAGTCCTTAGCAAACACATATCCCAGGACAAACTTGCTTCTCAGGCCAATCAGGTAGAGGGGAGTTGTAAAAGAGGGCATAAAATAATGAACAGTGTTCATCAGGTAACTGTTTTACAAAAGCAGTGATAGATTAACAGCTCAAATTTTTTCAGCCCCTATGGAAGTTAGTACATGCCACGCATAGTCTCCTCTCTCCCTCCTGAACGGAGCTCAGTACTCCTGCCGTGAGACACAAATGGTGGGTGGTTTGGGCTGAATTAACAGAAAACCAATAATAGGGATAAGTAACAATAAACCAAGGTTGCCAGTTATTAGAACAATTTGCCTAGAGGTGTAGTGGAGTCAAGAGCAGATGCCGTAGCTTAAAAAGGAGTTACAGACCTGATGAAAAATGACTGGACGCTGTAAAACAGTTTATGTCATAGAGAGGCAATGTTGTCAGGAGAAACCTGACTAGGTAATCATTTTGCTTCATGTCACCTTGAATTTGATTGATCTCTCAATTTCAGTTCAAGTTAGGTAAATTAGAGGGGAATTGGAACCTTTTTAAAATATTGGAGAAGTGAAGCTAAACCGCTTTCCAGGGCTCTAATTGTAGTTCTTGAGGGTTTTTTGTAAGTTGCTTGGGAACTGTCCACATGTATCTCATAAGAAAATCAGTCATGGGATCTATAGTCCCTCCAGTACGTCCAGAACTACACTCTGCTATTCACAAAATCTTTCCAAACATTGCTCTGCTCTTTGCTCCTAAATATAACTGAAAAGAGGGTGGAAGCAGGTGGAAATAGCTGCAAGAGACAGTCCCCTGGGCTAAAGATGCTGGTAAATGCCCACCCTGCCCTTTTCCTTCTTCCCTTTGTGCTAAATTTTGCTCTCCGGGTCTGAGGTTCAGTGCCAGAGTATACATTAGCAGCGTACTTGTCCTTCTATCCTCTTCGCAGGTTTACAAGCTGAAGCCACCACAGAGAAAATGCTTGGATGTTGGCATTTTTTCACGAACCCTGGCACACGGCCCTCTTAAAAGGTGATTTGTATTTTAGTAATTAATTCATCAGTGGTAAATGTGCTTTAATGACAAATTTTTTGGATGAGGTTCAGAATCTCATTAGCCTTAATCATATTAACCTAATACAGTTATTTATATCAGGCAGAACAAAGTGCAACACTTCACCACAGGATGTTCTTCTTTAAAGATAATACCAGTGAGGGGATTAAAGGAGCCGTAATACTTCTTGCTGGTTGAGCTGTGTGGAATGATAATGTCAGACTAAGACAAATTCACCATCCCTGTTCCTTAAGGGTTTCCATGAAAAAAAATCAGCTTGCTGGTGAAATGGTTTGTCCTTACAATTTCTTAAAGTCAGAGAACATGGACATTCCATACTTATATAAAAATTTGTACAAGTCCTTACATATGGTTGAAGATAACCAAGTAAACAATGCACCTCCTAATGTTTAGTTTGTTCGAGTTTGAATTAGATGATCTCCCAGATGTCTAAGTGATATTATGGTTTTGGTTTCCCAGATACTAAAAGAAGGCTGGGATGGGGATAAAAGGAATAAGAGGAAGCTCATTCTAGATGAAAAAGAAGCAAAGCTGACAGGAAATACCCAAGAGCAAACTAAGCTAAAGATTTTGTGAAAGACTGTCTCTCATTAGTAATGGATTCATTGCAATTTGCTCATAAACAGGCATAAACATATCATTTGTTCTTCATCTGTAATTTCTTCAGAAGCTGTTTCTCAGTTAAACAACGATTACTTAATTGTTAACCCTTAAATATCAAAACTAGGGTGCAATTAAGCACTTTAATCAGGACTACTCTTAAGAAGTAAATGGAAGCTTCAGGTAACCAAGTTTGCAGCAGTTCAGTACTGATACACTGTGTGTTGCTGCTTGCCACCAAACTTCACTTTCAAGCCATTAAATCTGTGAAGTCAAAAAGATCTGTAACACAAGTGTTTTTCAATTGTCCATCATAATGGCCTCATTTTGTTGAGTGCTGCCAGTAAACTAATAAGCTCCACGTGATTATTCCACTCCCTGAAATGTTTGCAGCTCCTAGGTTTGGCAAGCCCAAGGAGCAAGAGCTGTCTCTGTGGCCTGTTTTTCTTTAGCAGCTGCCATTACACCAAAGCGTGTGTGTGTGTGTGTGTGTGTGTGT
>NW_009258966.1:1916830-1927259 GCF_000687185.1 Egretta garzetta | reverse complement strand
TGAAGGGCACCAGTACCCTGGTCAGAATCCCCATATTCTTCAATGTTTCTCATGTTTGGAAGGTAATGACCTGGGTGAAAGGGGAGTGAATTCAACTGCCATGTGTCAGAGTGGAGGGGAAGGAGAAAGGAGCTTCCCACCCCAAGGACACAAGTGCCTGTATGGCCCAGAGGCTCAGGCAATGTGCTCACAGAAGGACAGAAGAACGTCGAAAGCTCTGTTCAGTGGCAAGCTTTCAGGAGACCAAGCACCACGGCTTGTTCTCCTCTCCCCAGCTCCTGCAGGGATCCTCAGCACATCTGAGTTACCTGTTTCTCCCTATTCCTCTCCCACAGCCCTCTCTGGGATATGAGCCCTCCGGCTGGACTGTCCCCAGCTAATTGCAGAGCAGTCTCCAGCAATGTAGTGTATGCTGCACTCTGTGGCCACGCAGGCTTGGGGGAACAGCCCTCTGCTTTGCAAAGGGAACTATTTACTGGTTCAGGCAGCGAGCCCCAAAAGCGAGCCGTCTATTTCTGCAGAAATGACAATAAACAGCCGAAGGGAACCTGAACATTAATCTACAGAGTAGCAGCCCTCAGCCAGTGACCTTTTATACCCAGCCCTTCATTCCCTTGAGTGCAAGAACTGGGCTTCTTTTTTGTGTTTGTTGTGCAAGAACTTGAAGTGAAACAAATGTACTATTGGCCTGCTCTGAGGCTTAGAAAAACAGCAGGAGGCTTAGAAACAATGGCAAGCAGCAGCTAAAGTGAGCTGCCGCCAGAGCCAAGCTCTTCTGCAACAGCATTTGGAGCAATGATTGTCCAAGTGCTCAAAAAGGATAGCTAGAAGAAGATATTCCACAGAAATATCTGTTCACAGTGCTAATGCTTATTTCTCACAAGCTTTTTTTTGCCTACCATTCTTATTTGTTTTGGTCACAAAGTGAGGGAAATGCTACATTTTATGTAACAAGAGTTTCTTAAAATTCTGGCTTACCGGAGAGCACAGCAAGGAAGACACAGGGCAGCTCAGACACAGGCATTCAAGCATGATTTGCTTGCTTTCTAGATGAAGCTCTCTGTGACGTGCCATGCCGTGCTATGAATGTGGTTTTAATCAGCAGACTTCTGGTAGAGAGAAGCGTAATGAGAATTGGTCCTAGGAGGGCAGCTGTGTTGCTGCCTGCTCGGTGAACTCGTATCCACCTGGCGAGTTCCAGCATCTCAAAACCAAAAAGCAGACAGCTGTAACAAGGCCAAGCCCCAGATGACCTGAATCTGTTTCATGATACCCATTTCTCTGAATCCAGGCTTTGGTGGACAGTCATCAACTGGATGATGACCGTATTTCTAAAAGCACATCTACTTTTTTCCCTCTCCTGCTGAGCTGGGGGGGTTGGTGTAAGGGACAGCAGTTGTAACAGCCCCCTGTGCATTGCTCCACCGGGTTGAATTGCACAAAGCACTCAGATCCAGCCCTGCAACTGCCTGTCCCAAGCAAACCTGGACTGCCTTGAATGGCTCAGGCCGTGGAGACATGCTCAGGGCAGCAATGCCAGCTCTCAGCAGTCTGGGAGTCCTCCAGTCCTGCCCCTGCAGGAGTCCTGTTGTCCATCAGGGTAACTTCTATATCCATTTGATAATAACAGCCGTGCAATGTGGCATTAGTCAAGCAAAGAGGGTAGCCATCCTTTGTGCTTTAGATTAAGGTGGTTGTGGGGTTTTTTTTTTTTTTCAATTTTGCAAACATTACACTCATCTGCACTATATATCTGGACATTATTGCACATTTCCCAACAGGAGGCAGCCAAGGTGGCTCTGACCAAGGAATCCAGAGACATTTCTCCCTTTCATCCCTACTCCTTTGGAAGGGAAAACTAAAACCATGCAATTTCTCAACCAATAAACCCTAGCAATGGAAAACCTTTGACAAACAGAGCAACTTGACCATGCCCATTATATACAGAAATTGTGGTAGATAAGGCGCCATGGTTAAAACATCCAGAAGGATTATGAAGCAAGACCTTTATCATCTCTGGTAGTAAACCCCTAAATTCTCTGCTGGCTCACTACAGTTTACTCGGTGCTGGATGGCACTCTTGTCCAGGGCGTACCCTACTGAAATCTAATTGCGACTTGTAACCTTTGTGAATCATTACCACCATTCTCGCTGAGCCCTGTGGCTTAGTAGGATTCAAAAAGTAATTAAACATTTATGTAGATAATTAGACCGTCCACAGCTACATTAGATAGGTTAAAACTGTAATTAGGGATAACTCTTCATGCTTTAAGGCGTGTTAAAGCTGGCTTCTAGCACCGATCCATCTGATGGTGTGTGTTTATGCAGGCAAACAGGTGGGATGGTGGAGGCCCTAGTTTTAAAACCAGCCCTTAATGACTGTGCTGCTGTGTTTCACTCAGGCACGCTCAGCTTGGTTTTCATGATGTGTTTCACAGCTTCTGGCTCCAAGATTGTTATCAATAGTCCAGATGCTGCCTCGAAGCTGAGACAGAGAAGTAATGAGTCTTTCAGACAGACCGTCCACAATAGGCCAGGTTCTGATCTCAGGCTCACTGACGCAAATTGAAACAACTCATCAGGCTTTAAAATCCAAAAATTATTTGGCCTCAGAGCCAGGTACCTGAGGGCTGACTCTGGCTAAAAGGATACAGTCCTTGGGAGCATTGAGGATGCAGACCTCAGGGTCGAGAGGACCCTGCTCTGCCACAGGACTGCAGAATCCCTCTCCCACAGCTGCCAGCAAAAAGTTTTCTCTTTAGACCCACACTCCTTTGCCATCCTAATGGGCACATTCAGGCTGCATGATAAAGAGTTTTTCTTCATGGGAAAGCAGCATTCTGTTTGTGAACTTAGAGGGGATTGTTTGCTACATTTACTGTGGAGGTGAACAGTTCACTGGAGCTTTCATGCTCACCCAAATTCACCCACATGGTATTACACGGATTACTAACAGCGATTCTTATTTTTTTTAATTGTGTATGCACAACCCAGGCATTAGATGTTCTGCTATAAATCCAAGACTGAGCAGAGAGGCGACATTTTTTAAATTCATGGTGGGAAAGGTCAGAAAAAGTGGAGCATTTTTCACAGAGAGAGGATTCAAACTGACTGTAAAACAGAAAAGAAATAAAACTGTTTCCTTTTTTTCTTCCCTCATCTCTGTGTGCTATAAACCTAAGGAAATGCTGAGTCTTATTCATTTTTTTATGGCTTTACAGTTCAAGAAGTAGGAACCCATTTGACTCAACTATGGGGGAAAAAATAATTTCTAAACTTGTCACCATTCTTTCCTGTCTTTTGTGTTTGCAGCTAAGGCACACTGCCAGCTTTGTGCCCATGGTTTTCAGCACTTTATCAAGAAAGATACATATGCAGATTTCTGTAGAAAGCAAACATGGCTTTTCGTCACACCTGTGTAAATCCAGTTATAACTCCAGAGAGGTAGCGGAACTTCAGCTTTTCACCACCATAAGTGACGCCAGAAACCGAGTCGTGTGGACCTGCTTGAGACAAGGGAAGTGATTTATATAGAAGATTGTTTGATGTCACCTTCCTTTTCCTCCTCACAACCTACATGCATGCCTGTGTATTCATAAAGCCAGACGGAAGGAGCAGGGACGGGATGACAGCTTGCGAGGAGAACCTCTGCAGAGGCACGTACAGCCCGGCCAGTGAAATCTATCTGTGTGGCACCTGTTAGTCACGCACAGCGGGACTGTCCATCATCCCTTGTAGCAGCTCCGCATTTCCATAGCACACTGCGGTGCAGGCAGAGCAGAAATTACTCTCTAACTATGAGACAGTGAATGAGAAATTTCTGTCCCTGCTTACGCTGTCAGACCACCATCCGGGATGCTGTACATCAGCTGGAGGAGGGGGAAGGGAATGGAGTTCATTTCACAGGCAGCTGCCAAAGCTTACTCCTCAAAACAAGCTCTCAAGCATTTATCTTTGCTTTCTACCTTGTAAGATCCTGTAGATATATTGTTACCCTGTAGACAAACGTTTAAAGAGGTATGTGGAGCACCTCATACCATTTAAAAGGGAAAATCACTACATGGTGTAAAAAGAGATTGTGGTAAAACAAAAAGCATAGAGTGTCTATCCATTTTGTGATCTGAAGACTGGAACACAAATGGATAGACAGCAATTTCCACTGCTGAACTGCAGAAAAACATCCTTTGGATTGGCTGCTCTAGCACAAGGAACAGAAGAAAAAAAAAAAAGTATATCAAACACATGGAAATATAACAGAAGAAAACAGGTCTCCTCGGCTTGGAGAACTTTAGTTTAGTATTATAATAATCATGAGGAAATTTGGAAGTGAGACTGCATATGGTTTTATCAGGTTTTTCTGAGGGGACAGGGAAGGCAGATTTCCTCTTGATGACCTCCACCATGCCACACCTGCATGCCCATCCAAATAACCCCAAAATTTTGCCCATCCTACTGAACCACTCTCTCTTCCATCTTACATTGATCTTCCCCGGCCTCTGTAGCTTAGCCCCTCTGTACCATCTCACACTTCTCCCTGATCATAGTGGACTGTGGCTGCAGCTCTTGGGACGAGCAGAGGCTCATCCTGCTACTGTGTCATTTCCAAAACAGGTCACCAGCTACTCTTTCTCTCTGTGACCTGACCAAAGAAGCGTGAAGAACTGATGACTTCTTGCTCTGTTTTCTATGGCAAGCAAGTCACGGTTTCCATGCCACTTAGATACCTCACTATAACTGAATGATTAGTCCATCCAAAAATTAAGCCATTAAGCCAGCACTTGTTACTGCTGTGTATATTCTGAGATTCGTGTAAGCACTACACTATAAGGGTAGACCCCTGTTTAAGACCTTAGTATAGTTGCATATCCTGAAGAAAGAAGCAGAGGTCGGATGGAGAGTAATGGCATTATTTAGGGGAGAAGGTTAATCTGTCCCTAATTCAAGACAAAGTGTATTTTGAGGCACTGTCTTTTTATCTGTCTTTCATTCACTCTCATGACATCTTTGTTGGGTAGCAGTGCATTACTGATATGGGAAATAAATAGTATGGTGTTCCCATTTAGCATTGGGAACTGAAGCCCAGAACACTTGATGAAGCTAAGCAACGTACATGCCCTTCTGTAGTCTTTTCTTTTGACTTAAAATGACGGTCAAAAGGTGGTCTAGAATAAAAAACTTAAAAGCTGTGGAGGATCTTACTGAGAAGGAAAAACTAACCTCAAAGCAGTCTTTCTACTTTTAGGTGTTAGCTAACCCATATCTCATGAGCCAACGCAAACCTAGTTTGTTCAGTTATTTGAGGGAGACTGCATCTGTGTCACTGGGAATGTTAACTGCAGTGAAATCTTTGATTTTCTAATAGATAATCAAGTAAACAAACAAAACAACTAAAAAGAAATGGATCACAGAATTGATCTTGCGACCGCTGATAATTGTTAATTGAAGCATAGAATTTCTATTAATAGCACATGTAAAAGATAGCAAAAAGTAAATACAAAAAGCTCTTATAGAAAAATTGAATGTTATGATCTTCTAAGCTATTTATTCTGTGGCTGCTAAACAAGATGATGTGAAGATTTCAAGTATAAAAGGAAGCATGCAGCAGGAGCTAAAATGTTATAAATATCTACTCTGTGTGATTCTGATAGGAACTATCAAGTTTTAACCAAAATCTTGGGAAAAGCTACATGAATTTGCAATTATCCTCACATGTTCAAAGCATTGATGGGGGATTTCAGCGACATGATACCACAAAGGAGGAAGGCACGTGATGTAACTTGCACAATGTTTTCCGAATGTAAATGTTTTACTTCTGCTGATTTTTGTTTTTTCTTCCTACCTTCTCCGCACCATAGAAATAGACTACACCTAGAGTGCATCATTAGAATGTCTGTGTGGCTCTTTTATTTATCTGTGGATTTTAGTTGAAACTATAGCAGCCTTGTTCTTGTATCTTATATTGTCACTAAAATCCCTTGACCAAAATCCAAATTCATATTATGCTGTTGGGCATGGTTTGTTTGTTCAAGGAAGCCAAGTACTAAACAAGTGACACCCTTGTGAAATGACCTGAATCCCTCTGCATTAAGGAGGGATAGCCGTTCTCACAGACTTTGTCCAACCCTTTTACGCTATGTACAGGCTTGAGGATAGGTTAGAAATCAAGACAATAAACTTGGTTAAATTATAGGAGAAAACGTTCGTAAGATCAAAGTGAAAAAATACTCTGAGAAGTTCAAAAGCTTTTAGTTCTGCAAATTTTTCTCAGTGGAGTTTTATTATCATTACTGACTCTTCTCATACATGTACTATGCACTTTGCAGTACAATGAAGACATGGTCTTTCACTCAAGGGACTGCAGTCTAAAATCCACAAGGTATCAGTTAGTATGACCACTGAGGGCAGGAGGGCAGGTGTCAGGCATCTGGGCTAAAGTTGCAGAATTGGGACCAGTTTGAACCTCTCCAGACTGATGGAGGGTAAAACAAAAGAACAGAAATCCCTTCCTCCTCCCCTGTCTCCTTCATACACATAGCAGGAAGAAGCTAGGAGCAGCAGAGCATGAGCAAAAACAAAAACAAGATTACATGGTCACTAAGGAGAGGCTAGTGTCATGGAACAAAAAACAGTGTTGTTAAAATGGCGGCTTTATAAGCATTACAACAAACAAGCAGCAATTTAGAAGACATATTTGAATGAGGAAAAAGCGACAGTGGGAGAATATTTAGTCAAATTGATAGGTAACATTCTCTCACTTGTACCAGACCATTGTTAGGGTGCATGAATGAAGAATCACAATCTACTTACCAGGGATTTTTTTTAAGCAATTACCCTTTAAAAATTGTTAAGATATTTAACAGGTTTTTCACATGAGGAAAACATTTTCCTAGTGAAAATGGTCTGCCATATTTGTGCTTACTATGTATGTGTTAACCAGGAGCACAAGGGACATCTTTTGCTTTACAGTATCTTTCCAATAATGAAATTAATGCCTAATTGCATATGATTGATTTTATCATCCCAAGTTACACAAGGCACAAAGGACAGGCATGGCAGGCTGATCTCTATCAGTCTCCTCTGTGATTCTGGGCACTCCCATAATGATGCATGGACAGCCAGCTGTAGCTCAGTTACAGCTCAATTAGATGTCACCATTAATCTAAACTCGGAAAACAGGTTATCAGCTGTAGCAATTTTTAATGGTAGAGATTTAATATAAAATACTTTAATTATATTGTGTTCTGTCATATAAACTAATTAGCAACCACACGCAGATACAGACACACATAGACAGCACAGAAAACACAAGAGAATTCACAGTATGTCATTCATGCGTATGAAAATAGTAGGTTTCTGTCCTGGGTTTAAGTGTATTTCCCTGTTTTCAGTAGAAGTAGCCTACTGCTCTTTTTTCTTTTGGTTATCAAACCTGCTCTCTGCAAGGTGAGTAGTTCTACACCCCCTTTGCCTTAGCTATGCTCTTTGCCTGTTGCTCGGGGCTGAAAGAAGCAACACAACAGGTCTATGCCTGTATCCACACTCTTTGCAGCTATGGTGGTTCCAAGCCAGAGAAGAAGAAACATTTGAGATCTGAGAAGCACTTAATATCACCTATACTTCTGATGATATGTTGTCCTGGGGATGTGGGCCTCCTCTGTTCTGCATTGCTCTGTGGAACGCCACCAGATTCCCCAGTTGTACTCACAGATGCATCGGCCACCTGGAGTGTGTCTCCCTGGTGCTACCAAGGAGAGTAGGCTGGAGAAAACTCTGTACACCACTGTGGTTTAGGAGAGAGTTTAGCCAGAGACACTGGGAAATGTTAGGGCTCTGTTAAAAGAAGTGTGGGAGATGAGAATGTCACTCAGCCATACTGGTATAGTTCAGCTGAAAATAAGTTGAAAAGTCCCTCTTCTAGGAGCTTAATTAAATAAGCATAACATTAAAGAACTCACCACATGCCTACAGAGAATGTATATACACACAAGTATATGTGTGTGTGTGTATATATATGTATTTGCTCCATAGTGAAAATGTTACAAAATATTTTTGAAACAGTGAAAAGACATATCAAGCCCAACACCCCATTAAAGTAACTTCTGAAAAATATTTACTGTTCAATTCAGTAAAGAGATGAATGAGTGAAATTTCCTGTCCTGTCTTGGTAGAGGTCAGATTACATGACGTAGAAGTCCCATTTTTCCTTAAAATCTATGACTTGACCTCAGTAGGATTGGGTTGACTTACATCACCTGAGGATCTAGCCCTCTGTCTTTGTTAGAACTAAGTAAATAATTTGCCACAATTTCCTCCCCTCATGCTTGTGACAAGTCAGAAGACAGCTTGCTACTTTCTGTGATTTATTCTGTGCTCTGAGATATTCATCCTGTGAGTAACTCCTGGCCGGCCCTGGCATGCTGCATGGTAAGCATTCGCTATTCAGAAGTGGACCAGAGTAGCTGGTCATTTAAATCACATGGTAAGTGTAAGTTACAAGCCCTCAGGAGAAGACAGCTCATGCAAGCTCCACAGGGACTTTTTAGGGCAGGAAAGACATTTCTCAGAGGAGCTGCTGTGTGCTGTGTGTGCCACAGCCCACAGCTACAGCCCCAAGCGGTTGCATTTTCTGCACCCTTCCTGGATATGTCCCCAAGGAGCCAGGGTGGTAGCAGGAGCAATGTTTTGGAGGTGGAGAAATGCACCTCCTGTGCTCTCCCTGCAGATGCCCAGGCATGCATCCTTACATCAAGGAGAAAAAATGCCACACTGGCTGGTGGGAGGCTGGAGAGCCTAGGTCAGGGCAGGGGCTTTCTTGATGCAGAGACTGGAATCAGCTGGAGAGCGGATGGGGAGCCAGAAATTAAAGGTCTGTAAGATAGCAGAGGACTGAAATCAGAGATTGGCTGATGCTGGACGAGGAATACCAGGCAGACCTGGCAGAAAAAGGGAACTGGCAGGAAGGACAAAAAATGACAGCAGTATGAGGTGACTGAACAGAGGGAGGGACTGGCTGGTTGGGGGCCGGGATTAAGGGAGGAGGTGGCCTGGGGTGGGGGATTGTCTTAAATTGGTCCCTTCTTAAAGCGACTGAGATGGCATTAATGCAAACTTGTTACCCTATATCAAAGTGAGAATAGAGGGTGTGATACCAAAGTGACCTGGTATGCACCTCTGGGAAGGCTGATTCTCCATGGTTGCTGCTGCAGAATGAGCAGAAACTAAAAGGAAAGCATTAATGTAGGGGAAAAAGGAAGAAAGTTGTTTGCTAGACTTGTGCTCTGCACAGGTGTAAATGACCATGTAACGGCTCACAACAGCAAAGAACTAACTCAGAAATGTCATCGATAGAGTAGAAGGATATGTTGTTTCCCATTCAAGTGAATTATGTCAATGTGTTTCTCTTGCTAGTGTCAGTAAAAAAAGAGATTTTTCTTCTTAATGTATGTTCTGCCCAAACACTTTTTTTTTCTGCTTTCTTGCCTTGACTTTAGTTTAGTGTTTTGTACTCTGCTTGCTCTTTCAGCTGGAATTCTGCAGAAACCTTGATGAAAGAGGTTTGCTCTCTCCATAGGCACCCGTACATGCACCCGCAGAGACCTCCATGCACACACGCCCTGGGACACAATGGTTTTACGCACAGGATGTTCTGCCTGAGGAGGGCAGGTCACACAGCCCTGGGCTTGGCAGCATCAGCTTCAGGGGACATTTTAAGGAATAGGTTAGCTGCTATCAGTCAAAGTCAAGTATCCTGGAAAAGGAAAACATAGTCCCTAGTTTTGCATCAGGAAGGAATCTCCCATCCTGAGGAAGAAAGATTAGCTTAACTGTGTGTGCAATTGCTCAGGAACAGCTTCCCAAATTACAATGCATGAAAAGATCCCAATTTAGTACATTATGGGAGTAAGAGGACAGGGCTGCATGCAGATTAAAGCTCACAGTCATTATTGTTAATAAGTAGTCTAATTTTAGAAAAAAACTATTTTACATGAATCAAAAGCACAGCGATGTTAAAATACATTAACCAGAAATTTGAATAATAAAGGTCATATCTGCGTATGTCTCAGAAATAATAATACGGCGTAATGACAATACGTGATTAAATATGGAAGTATTCTGTGTTGGCACACCTGGCAACTGAGCACATTTTCTTAAATTCTTACACACTTACACATACATACATAACGACAAACCATGTACACCTGACGCCGTTTTACAAGAAAATTTGATGACACTTTCATTCTTGCAATAATGGGTGATCCTGGTAGATAAGAATTGGGTACCCAACCTCTGCAAATGGCAAAAATCTTAATAAGTTGGAAAATATTGGGAAAACTGACCTGGAAAAACTTTTAAAACTAGAAAACTGAAGCAGTGGATAGTTCAACACATAAGGAAATTCCTGCTCAACGAAAATAGGAAGGGTGCACAG